>NC_079231.1:28679715-28979715 GCF_029633865.1 Lampris incognitus | reverse complement strand
AGAGTTCACATTGTGAATGATGGCGGTTTAAGACTGGGGGGGGTGGCCCTCTGACCCAGCCGGGGAAGATCGACAGACGTTGGCAAAGTGATTTTGCTTACTGCAGCTACGGCATGTCTGGCCACGGGCAGGACAGTTCTGAGCCCTTGAAGCATGAGACCGAGATCCACAGTTACCACAGGACTGTTGAGGGCGGGGCCGAGAACGCCGCCGTTGCAGTTGCAAGACGTCCCCAGTGGAATCGGCGCCCACCTCGCTCTGGCTGGGTTGCGTCCCGGGGGGCAGCAGTGAGTAGAGGGAGAAGTCGTTGGCAGCTTGACTGGAGGTGGCCACTTGCTGTGTATTTAGCATAGCAGCACACTCAGCTGCTCTCTCAACTTGTAGTGCGATGGCAATTGCTCTGGACAGCAGCAGATCGTCTTTTTCCAGCAGGAGAGTCTCATGCACCTTTGCGTTGTTGGTGTGTTCGACTAGCTGGTCGCGAACCATCTCGTTCTGAAGCGCGCCAAACTTGCATGAGTTAGCTAGCCCTCGCAAATTAGCTACGTACTGCTGCACAGACTCACCAGGCAGTTGGTGTCGCTGACGGAATATAAATCGCCGAAGGAGGGCACTCTGTGGAGCAGCGAACTGGGTGTTCAGAAGTCCCACAGCTTCGTCAAAGTTTGTGAAGTTCCCCAGAGTCCCGAGCACACGATGGCCTTCTGCTCCCAAGCAGTGTAGCAACAGAGCCATCTTCCTAGCCTGGCTCACGTCGTCGAGCCCTGAGGCTATGAGGTAATTTTCAAAACTATGTAGCCAGCGATTCCATGGAACCGGAGGCTCGCCAGGTAATGCCAGGAAGGGGGCAGGTGGTGGGAGAGAGATATCAGCCATCCTCGTCGCCAATATTGTATTTAGAAATCACGTCAGGACACAGCGCTGTCGCTCGACACAACCTCTCCGTTGCGTTGTTTATTTCCACTGACCCAGAGGCCACAGGCATCACCAAATGATCCCAACACAATAGAACAGCGCCAAATCAAATGAAGCACTGTCGATGTGTGCAGACATAACACTGATCACTTTCGTTTTATTTTACTGGACCACGTGGCAAACTGACATGCTTGTGTAACCGAGCATATTTCCGCGCGCTGTGATCCTGGTTGTCCTGCACCCACGAGGCGACATCGCTAACCGCTCGACTAAAGGGGTCGATCGCTGACGATCGGCCAGTGAGTGTTTTGTAGGTTTCTTTTGTAGGTTACACTTGAGATAACAACAACAACAACACTAATAATAATAATGATAATGATGATGATGATGATGATGATGATGATGATGATAATAATAATAATAACAGTGATGATGATGATGATAATAATAATAATAATAATTACGCATGCAGACCGTAGCTGTCTGCAAGGCAGATGATCTCAAGCGGCACTTCAACACTATGTATGTTGCCAGTTTTAATGCCAACTACCCTACAAAATCAGATAAAGAAACAGTAAATATGATGACACCATACAAGCACTCTGTTTCTACCATCTGTAAATCAACATCGGCACAAGAGATTGCAGCAGCTGCATCACTACATGTCTCATGGAACCTTGCTGAAGCTAAGAAGACGTTCACTGATGCTGAGCTGAATAAAACGTGTGCAACTGATATGGTTGGTGAAGTTTTAAGTCATGATGAGAAAACAAGAAAACGGTTGTGGTGCTATTAAAGCAGGTGCCATTGTCGGCTAACAACAAGAAGAGTAGAACTTTTAGTGGAGGAGTGCTTTTCCAATCTACTCACCGATTTGAAGAAGGCAGAAGCCATAATCACTAGCCATAGACTCATCCTGTGACCGAACCCATATGGAACAGCAATCTGTGTTCACGAGATGTTTTGATGGGAAGACCTTTTGGGAAGAACTACTTTGTTTGCTTCCTCTGTCTGGGGATACAACTGGCGAAATCCTCTTCAAAGAATTAACAGTTCTTTGAGAAGAGTGGCTTGGATTTGAGCAAAGCTGTGTCCATTGTCACCGATGGGGCTCCGTCAAATGTAGGACAACACAAGGGCTTGGCAAGCAGGCTTGCTGCTGTTAACCCAGCACTTAGCATTTCATTGCATCATTTACACATCAGTGTTGTGCACTAAACTGTGTGGGGAAATGAAGGAGGTGATGGATACTGTGACGAGACTGGTACATTTAGTTCGCGAGAGTTTTAGTCTGCAACATCACCTTTTCAGAGCATTGCTGCAGGAAATGTCAGCGGAACACAATTATGTTTTGCTGCATAATGATGTTCGCTGGCTGAACAAAGGCCGTGTGTTGGAGAGGGTGTACGACCTGCACGATGAGCTTGTGTCATTTTTATCCAGACTGCGGAGCCAAAAAGCCCACGAATATCAGAGGTTTATAAGTGACAATAAGGTGATGGCACATGTTATTTTTATATGATGTCATGTCTCATCTAAATCACCTTAATCTGCAACTAAAAGGCAAGAACCACACTGTCGCGGACATGTACAAGAACCACACTGTTGTGGACATGTACGAGGGGGTTGAAGCTTTCCGGTTAAAGCTGAACCTTTTGCAGAGAGACATTCACGGGAGAAAGTTGCACTTTCCATGTCTGCAGGAGCATTGCGAGAGAATGAAACGCGGGAGGATCCAGCGATGAAGGATTTCATGACGAGCCTGGCAGAAAACTTCAAGGAATGATTGGAAAGCTCCCCTAAACTCCCATGTTAATCCTCCTCTTCCTGAGACAGCCGTTCTCCGTTTTGGCTGACGACCAGTGGACTGCAGAGGCCAGAAGGCTGGTACCTTCCATAGATGAGGCAACTCTTCAGATGGAGGTCTTGGAGATGGGAACATCTGATTTGCTCAAAGCACAACAAGATGATGCTGGGGTGAGTGACTTTTGGATCAACATCGTTCCCCAAGCTCAATTCAAAACCATGAGCGCTGTTGCAATGCTCCTACTCACAATGTTCCCCTCCACGTACACGTGAGTCATCGTTTTCTTCAATTAAATCGATGAAGAACCAGGAAAGAAACAGATTCTCCAGTGCACATCTTGGCCAGTGCCTCAGGCTTGCCACAACAGAATACAGGCCTGACATCAGAAGGATCGCCTCATCCCGTCACTCTCACTTCTCTCACTGACTGGCGAACCTACATTCATTTTTTTTGTCCATTTTTTCCATAATTAAATGGTTGGTTTTTGGGCTTATTTTGTTTCAAGAGTGCATTTTTTTCTTATGACCCTCAACACAGGCTTTAATAATCCCAGGCCTAAACTACTACTACTAAAACTACTACTACTGCTACTACTACTACTACTACTGTTACTACTACTACTACTACTACTACTACTACTGTTACTACTACTGCTAATTGTAATAGCAGCAACAATTACATCTGCACATACAACAACTTTTGCTGGCACAATGGAAAAACACCTGGACGTTTTGGCCCTTGGCCTGGCATGCATGACATGATTTGACCCTTGGGGACTTGGGGAACTTTGTGTAGTGCATTATAACTGAATAGCTGGGAAATATGTGAATGTTCAGATGAGTGAAAGAGCAGCTTTTGAGTTAGGTGGCCCATACCGAGTTGAGATGTTGGAAAGAAAGACAAGACCCCAAGTGAAGTTTAACACTTTATCTTAAAGCTGAGAGAAGAAAATAGAAAAGATACGGGGAAGTGCTACTCGGGGTATGGAGGTTTCTCTCCTCTCTTGAAACAAAATGTAATTCGGGAGCGCTGCTGTCCCACAGGTAGTGAGCGGACCGGTTCAACAGATTATGTGAACATGATAAATATGTAAAGTTAATATTTACCTAGGGTGACCATATTTTGGTTTTCAAAAAAAGAGGACACTAGTTAGTAGACACTAAAATGTTACTCACTGCTGGTAGGCTCTTGTTGTTCTGACCCCCACCCCACTCACACACACACACACACACACACACACACACACACACACACACACACACACACACACACACACACACACACACACACACACACACACACACACACAATATCAGATGGGACAGAAACATGGTCGCTTATCACTGACAAATAAGTTCTAATTGGCTGAAATGAGTCTTATTTGGTGGATCGATACAACATAGGGTCTAGAGAATTCTGCCTAGGCTGTGCTCTAACGTTAGCCTACTCAGGCTGCACTCTAACGTTAGCCTAGCCAGGCTGTGTTCTAACATTAGCCTAGTCAGGCTGTGCTCTAACATTAGCCCTAACGTTAGCCTAGCCAGGCTGTGCTCTAACGTTAGCCTAACCAGGCTTTGCTCTAACATAAGCCTAGCCAGGCTGTGCTCTAACATTAGCCTAGTCAGGCTGTGCTCTAACGATAGCCTAGTCAGGCTGTGCTCTAACGATAGCCTAGTCAGGCTGTGCTCTAACGTTAGCCTAGCCAGGCTGTGTTCTAACATTAGCCTAACCAGGCTGTGCTCTAACATTAGCCTAGTGAGGCTGTGCTCTAACATTAGCCTAGCCAGGCTGTGCTCTAACATTAGCCTAGTGAGGCTGTGCTCTAACGTTAGCCTAGCCTGGCTGTGCTCTAACATTAGCCTAGTCAGAATCACAATCAGAATTGTCCTCATTAGGAGGTAAAAACATTGTATGGACCTAATGTAACCTACAAAAACACCCCACTGGCCGATTGCCAGGGGTTCACCCCCTTTAGTCGAGCGGTTAGCGACGTCGCCCCGTGGTGCAGTACCAGCTGGATCGAATCCCATAGCAGGCGGAAATGTGCTTGGTGGTAGCGGTGGGATCCGGAAGCGCGCAGATTCTCATAAGTCTCTTCGGAGCACGTGTTTAACGAATCGCGAGGGCACGCTTCAGGGTGTGGGTGAATACTGTATCCTACAAAAAAGACCTACTGGCCAATCATCAGTGGGTCGGCCCCCTTCAGTCGAGCGGTTAGCGGCGTCGCCTTGTGGCGCAATACACCCTGGATCGGTTCCCGCAGCGGGCGGAGAAGTGCTCGGACACATTTTTTTTTTTGTTAGCTATTGGAACTAAGGCTGTGTTACATCACTTATATGTAGCTTAAAAAAAATTGTGTTCGTGTGGTTTATCTTTGAATAAGCCTACCTTAAAAAACGCGCAACATAGTGATTTAATGTAGTCGCCCATATCAGTTTAAACCAGAGGTGAGACTTGAACACATTTAAACCCCCTTTGTCCGTCAGTCTAGTTCCCTTGACTCCAGTGAGGCAGAAGCCATCACCGTTTTAAACGGCTGGATGTGCGTCACACGCGTTAATCTGTGCGTCAAACTCCGAACGTGCCGGTGTTGGAGCGTCCACAGAAGAGCCAGAGACCAAAAACACAGCTGGTTAAATCCACCCGTGGTGGCAAACCTCCCGCCACGCAGTGCGCCACAGAAGTGTCAAATGACCGTAATCTGTAACCACCGAAATGTGTGACCACAGAGGTCGCTGTTACACTTTTTTTTTTGCAGGTGTTTTGTCAAGAACGGGCATGAAGTCGTTCACGTGTGGAAACACGCTCACGCTTTAAAACGTAGGACAGAGTAAGTTACTCATAAACACTGCTTCGCCACCACTCACTGTAGTGATATAACGCCATGTATATCCACTGGAACTACACTAGGTGTTATGTACTACCCGGACTGTTATTATGGTTACACCACTACCATGTATGGTTATTACGTCTGCCTACTGAGCCACGATTAAACCTGAGTTCTATAACCCGGTGTGGTCATTGATCCTCAACCAATACTACCCCAAGTATTACTTCATGGTGGCAGCGGTAAAGTACTCTCTATGAAGAATGAAGATAGACTGATAAAATTGTCCGTGGATAATTTCTGTCATCATTCAAGCAAGAGTGCGCCGGAGCTAAGCTAGCCGCAAAGCTAACTAGCTAGCTAGTAACAGGAGACGTCATGGCATCGCGTCTACCGACGATGAATTGGTCAGACCCGGACCTGGGTGAGGCAATTTCACTGTATAAACAGAAAATGACTCTGTATTTAGAAGATGAAGAAATAAATGGCGCAGCTAAACAAGCTAGGAAAATATGTCGTGGAATCGGAGATGAAGGATTAAAAAGACTGAACGCCAGTGGTCTCACCGATGATGAAAAGAAAAAGCCTGCCAAACTATGGGACTTCTTTGAAAAACAGCTAAAGTTGAACGTAAATTTCAGAGTCCATAGACTGCAACTGATGCAACACAGACAGAAACCAGATGAGAATATTGATGATTTTGTGACCAGAGCCAGAACACTAGCACAGAAATGTCAGTTTTCAGACGAAGAGCTTAACGAGCGTATGATTGAGCTTATTATTGCGAGCACTCCCCATGATGCCCTGAGGAATGATTTATACAGCAAACCAAAAGGATATTCCTTAGCAGAGGTTCTGGCCGAGGGACGAAAATATGAAGCCCTGACAGCATGCAATGAACAGTTAGACAAACTTAGCCTGTCACACAATGAGAGAATCCACATTGTGGACAGGGACCGCATATGTCGTAACTGTGGGAGAAGCCACAAACCACGTCGATGTCCTGCATATGATGATGAATGCAATGCATGTGGTGCAAAAGGTCACTGGGAGCGGTGTTGCAGGAAGGCCAAACGAGAGCGCCAGGAACACTCCAGCCAGAGCAGGAGTGGGGGAAGTAAGTCCCACACACCACAAGACAAACAGCACAAGCGCAAAACCTATATAGACAAAAAGCAACAGAGCAGGACTCGCATACATGCTGTAGAGAGTAGCAGTGAAACAGACAGTGAGAACGAAAGTACTTACCAGAAACAGTTCCACTCCATAACTATCAGTGAAAAGTGCATGCATAGCATAGACAGCAAGCCGGCCAGAGAGGAGGCGTACACAGTCCTGAAGGTGACACCACCTGACCTACCTGGTCGTGGATACACACTACGTCTGAAGATAGACACAGGTGCGTCAGGCAACACACTCCCATTGCGTACCTTCAAGCAGATGTACGGTGAAAATGCATGCACCCAGAAACGACTGAAAAAAACCAACAGGAGGCTATCTGCATACAGTGGTCACGCCATCCCCTGCCTAGGTACCATTGACATTCCATGCCAGTACAAAGAATCCAAATGGATCAATGCAAAGTTCTATGTTGTAGACGTACCAGGGCCAGCCATAGTTGGGCTGCCAACATGTGAACTGTTAAAACTAGTGACTGTCAATGTAGATGCAGTGACCGAGAAAGGACATGCAAACCAGAAAAAAGTCAACACAAGACAGACAAAACCCAAAATGACCATATCTAACAGTGCAGACCTAAAGAGAGCATACCCAGACCAGTTTGACAAAATTGGCAACTTCAGTGGAAAGGCCAAGCTCTTCCTGAAAAGGATGCTGAACCATTCATAGACCCACCACATAAGTGCAGCATTCACATCAAAGACAAACTGAAAGATGAACTGAATAACCTAGTCGAACAAGATGTGTTAAGAAAAGTAGAACAGCACACAGACTGGTGCTCGAGTCTGGCATACAGCACAAAGAAAGACGGTTCCCTTCGCATATGCTTAGACCCCCAAAAGCTTAATGCCAGCCTTAGGAGATGCCCACACAAGATTCCTACTGTGGAGGAACTGAACCCGAAGTTTGCAAATGCAAAAATATTCAGCAAACTTGACGCAAAAGCTGGATATTGGTCAGTACACCTAGAGGAAGAGTCACAACTGCTAACCACATTCCGAACTCCATTTGGTAGATACTGCTGGAAACGTTTGCCATTTGGTCTCAGTGTCTCTCAAGATCTCTTCCAGGCAAAGATGGACCAAATCCTGGAGGGGCTCGACGGTGTCGTCAGCATAGCCGATGATATCGCAGTCTACGGAGCAAGCGAAGAGGAGCATGACAGGAACCTGACCAACCTGATGGAGAGAGCAGCCAAGACAGGTATTGTGTTCAACAGTAACAAGTGCACAATCAAACAGACAAGCATCTCATTCTTTGGCAACCTGTACACAGACAAAGGTATCAAACCTGACCCAGCCAAAATCAGGGACATCCAGAAAATGCCGACACCCCAGAACAAAGATGAACTGAGCAGATTCTTGGGGATGCTGACCTACCTGTCACCCTACATCCCAAAGTTCGCAGACAAAGCACACACACTGAGGGTGCTGCTGAAAAGTGACGTGCCTTGGACATGGGACACTGACCACCAAAAGAGCTTTGAGGACCTGAAATCAGTTATCAACGAACATGACTGCCTGAAGTACTATGATCCAAGCACACCTCTGACACTTCAGGTCGATGCATCACAGAAAGGACTGGGCGTGGCATTAGTGCAGAACAAAAGACCCATAGCTTTTGGCTCAAAGACACTGGACGACTGCCAATCCAGGTACAGCAACATAGAGCGAGAAATGCTGGCCATAGTCTATGGAATGCAGCGATACCATACCTACCTGTATGGGAAGTCATTCATTGTAGTTACAGACCACAAACCCCTCGTTACCATATGCACAAAGCCACTGCATGGCGCCCCGCCACGGCTTCAGCGAATGCTGATAAAAACACAAGGATACAACTACGAGGTCACGTATCGACCAGGAAACCAGATGGTCCTGGCAGACACACTCAGCCGACTACCCAACCCTGAGAACAACAGCAACATCGAGCTGGACGAGCGCATTGACGGAATAGAGGCAGAAGTCGAGGATCCAGAGATGCTCACTGTTGCAATGATAAACTTCTCTCCCGAGAAACAGGACGCACTCCGCACGGAAACCACCAGCGACCCCAGACTCAATGCACTGAAAGAGCTGATCCACCAGGGATGGCCAGACAACATCAAATATCTACCAAGACAACTACGTGAGTACTGGTCATTCAGAGATGAGCTCGCAGTTGAAGCAGGAGTTATATTCAAAGGCAGACAGGTGCTCATCCCAGACTCCGTGACTGATTCTATACTCGAACAGCTGCATGTAGGACACCAGGGCATCGAAAAGACACGGCGACTGGCGAGAGAAAGTGTCTACTGGATCAGAATGAACGATGACATTGAAAGAGTCTGCAGGTCATGCAGCATATGCATGGAACATCAGGATGCAAATCCAAAGCAACCTCTCAACCCACACAACACACCGTCAAAACCATGGCAATCCCTAGCTTCTGATCTATTCGAGATCGATGGACATCAGTATTTACTGATCGTGGACAGATATTCTAAGTTCCCTCTAGTGGATGAAATGCCCATGCATGGGTCCAGCCGGGCAGTTGCACAAAAAATGGAAATGTACATGTCTCTTTTTGGAAGGCCTGACGAGATACTTACAGATAATGGACCCCAGTACACAGGGCACGCATTTCAGAAATTCACGGCTGACTGGGGAATCAGGCACGTGACAAGCTCACCCCACTATCCAAAAAGCAATGGATTCATTGAGAGGCATGTGCGACACATCAAATCCATTGTGAAGAAAACCATGACACAAGGAGGTAACATACAAGTGGCCTTAATACAGGTCAGAGCAACACCCATCGACAGTAAACTACCATCACCAGCAGAACTGATCTTCGGAAGGCCAGTCACCACCCTGCTGCCGAGTCGAGGGGACCCAGGCAAGGAGGAAAACCGACTCCACCTGGAGCAGAGAACAGCAAACATGAAGGAACATCATGACCGCAGCAGCGGCAGAGAACTACCTCCACTCGGTCCCGGACAGCACGTATCTGTCCTAAACAAGGAAAAAGGGACTTGGTATCCAGCCACCGTCGTACAAAAGTGCGATGAGCCAAGGAGCTACATTGTGCAAACATCAAATGGGAACAAACTCAGACGTGGCAGGAGCCACCTGCGGGAAATTCACCACCCCCATACACTGAGGAGCGCAAGAACCCGCTTCACAGAACCTCAACGGGACACTCATGCAGCTGGAACTTCTTCCAGCCAAACCTGTGAAACACACAAGACAGTACGCACAAGATATGGAAGAGCTGTTTCCAAACCAGCTCACTACAGGGACTATGAGTAGAGACAATCACACACAAAAGGAGGGCTCTGAATATGTTTATTGTTTTTTGAGATGGACAATTCTGAGTGTGTTGTCTAAAACAAAAAAACAAAAAAAGAGAAGGCAACCTCTGTGTAATGACTGTACAATGCTGATCAATCAATGATTATACCACATTGGAATGTTCTAGAGTATTTTGATACTGTAAAAATTGAAAACTAAACAGGGGGGATGTAGTGATATAACGCCATTTATATCTACTGGAACTACACTAGGTGTTATGTACTACCCGGACTGTTATTATGGTTACACCACTACCATGTATGGTTATTACGTCTGCCTACTGAGCCACGATTAAACCTGAGTTCTATAACCCGGTGTGGTCATTGATCCTCGACCAATACTACCCCAAGTATTACTTCACTCACTGTCCAACGTATTTACACGCTGACTGTTATTGTTTCTTAGGTTTTCTCGTTACTAGCCACTCTGTGATTGCTCATCATGCCCACATGAGGTAAAAAAACAATACTTACGCTCTGGTGGCCGAGCGGAATAAACCGCAGTTCTTGCAACCACTCGTCATGTGGCGGGGAGGTTGGTATCCCAGACTCGCCGTAACCGGTCACGGCCAAAGCGTCCACGGCGTTAGGCATTCATTAGGCCACCCTTACCCGAGGGATAGTGGGTGTAGATCGGTTTAGTGTTCGAGGACTCGTCGTTCTCCAACGACCCCTCTGGCCCACCCGGGCGCCTGCAGCCAAGCAACTGAAAGCATTCTCCCTAAGCCTCCTTCGCGGCCTGAAGGTGATGCAATCCATGCGAGGCTTCAGCATGTAAAATAGCGAGAGCAGCCGACCCTAGTTTGAAGGAAGCTGGTGTAACGACTATCTCCTTCCTGTGGAAACGTGAGCCAGGGGAGTTATTCGATAAGAGTTCCGGCCATATGCCATTGGGTTAATCGGGTGGGATAAGGGGGAAAACTAGTAATGCATTTAGAAATAAAAAAACAATACTTAACATTTTTTCTAGAAATAAATTTTAGAAACAACCATTTTTTGGATTACTGCACTGTATGAAATAAACTATGAACTAACATATTCTAAAAATGTGTTTATTTGTGCATCAGTGTTTATGTTGTATTTGCGTTGCCTAATTTTTTTGACCCCCTTTTTCTTTTTCTCCCCAATTGTATCCTGCCAATCAATTACCCCAGTCTTCCGAGCCGTCACGGTCGCTGCTCCACCCTCTCTGCCGATCCGGGGAGGGTTGCAGACTCCCACATGTCTCCTCCGATACATGTGGAGTCACTCTTCTGATGTCGGCAACACTCTGGCATTTCCAGAATGGCTTTGACCTTGCTTGGGTCAGGGTTAACTCCCTCAGTGGCGATGCAGTGTCCAAAAAACAAATTTTCTCCTGGCAAACTCACATTTGTCCTTGTTCAGAGTTAGCCCTTCATCTCTCAGTCTCCTGAGTACCTGGTTCAGCCTGGTATCATGTTCAGCCTGATCTCTGTGATACACCAACATGTCATTGGCATGGCATACCACTCCTTCACAGCCCTCTAGAATTTTCTCATCCATCGCTGGAAATGTTCTGGGGCTGAGGATATCCCAAATGGCAGCCTGTTGAAACAGTAGCGACCAAATGGGATTATGAAGGTGGTCAGGAGAGCACTGTCTTCAGTCAAACGAATTGGCCAAAATCCTGACATGGCATCTCGTTTGGTGAAAACGTTTGCTCCTGAGAGCATAGCTGACATGTGATCTACAGCTGGACATGTCTCTCCCACTTGACCCACTTATTCAGGGGTATCAGGTCTACACACAACCTGATATTCTCATTTGATCTCACTTTGGGCACAACCACCAGGTCGGCACACCACAGAGTGGGTTGAGTGACCTTAGATATCACTCCTGTCTCTTCCATGCAATTCAGTTCTGCCCTGACTTTATCCCGCTTTGGAAGAGGGACTCGACGTCAGGCAGACAGGGCATATGGTGTGGCCCCTGGCTCCAGTTCAGTCTTGTATGAGTCTTTCAGCTTCCCCAACCCTTTGAACACCTTGGGGTACCTATTTCTGACATCTTCACCCACCTGAACTGTGTGCACTCATTTAACAAGAGTCAAGGCCTCAGTGGCTGGAAGCCCCAACAGCGGTTTCATCAGGTTGACCACCACATCTGTTCAGTTCTGTTCAGTTGTCTTGTTTCCAAACCCTAAATTTCCATTGAAATATCCTTTTACATTCGAAGGCTGCCTGCCTGGACCATACAGGGGTATCCTGGGCGGCTGCAGTTTCCCATGCATCTCTGTGGAGTAGCGGTGGCAGCCTGTTGAAACAGTAGCAACCAAATGGGATTATGAAGGTGGTCAGAAGAGCACTGTCTTCAGTCAAAGGAATTTGCCAAAATCCTGACATGGCATCCCGTTTGGTGAAAACGTTTGCTCCTGAGAGCATAGCTAACGTGTGATCCACAGCTGGTAGGACATGTCTCTCCCGCTTGACCCACTTATTCAGGGGTATCAGATCTACACGCAACCTGATATTCTCATTTGATCTCGCTTTGGGCACAACCACTAGGCCAGCCCACCACAGAGTGGTTTGAGTGATCTTAGACACCGACGGTGGCATCCGTCCAGACCGCTGGTGACATCCGTCCAGACCGCCAGCAATGAGGAGAGGTTGTTCCCGTTGACCACGCAGCAGCAGGAGGATGACGTGGCCCTTGCGTTGGTGAAGGGTTGGCTGGAGATAGGGCGGCGCCCCAAGTGGACGGAGGTGTCAGCGCTAGGGCCTGAGGCAGGGGCCTACTCGCAGTGGGGCAACCACCGGAGGTGGCAGGCTCCCGGACGAGGGAGTGGCCTCTTGCAGATATTGGTGCCTCGTGTGCTAAGTCGCCAGGTTCTCCAGGTGGTCCATGGTTCGGTGGGGGGCGGAGCACTATGGGAACGCCAAGACCCTCCACCGCCTCCTGCGGTGGTTCTTCTGGCCTGGCTGTCAACGAGCTGCGCGTGCATTGCCGGCTCCGGTGCTTTGGGCGGACTGTTCGCCCAAAGGACATTTGAGGGACTATGTCTTGGTTGATGGGGTTGTCGAGGACAACTGACCCCTCAGGTGGGTAGCGATCGGGGAAGACTGTCGCTGAACTGATGACGGCTATGCGCTGGGGAAGCGCGAGGGATTATGGGACGGTTAAACGTTCACGTTGAAATTGTTGATTTATGTTTAAATGATGTGTTCATGTAGTGATTATTATTGTTGTTATTGTTTGGATGTTTGACTTGGACGACCATCTGATGGACTGACTGTACCGTGACTGATATGTGTATGTTCGACGATAACGTAGTTATGGGAAGCCATTGTTGGGCAACCATGGGGAGGGGCAGTATAAAGGAGCGCTCCTGGGTTCGGTGTATGGGACACAGCTAACACATTAGCTATCTCTTTTGTCTCTTGCCTCCCCTTCCCCGTCAGTTCCGTTCGGTTCTGACGGGGTGTTAAAATTAATCAGCACTCTCGGTGTCGTGCGGTGTGTGGCACACGGGAGTTGAGAATAAGATCTCTATCTCTCTATAAGAGAGATCTCTATGTCTCATTCTTCCACACCGGCTCGCCAAAGTATTCATGTCTAGGATGTACAGACAGCCAGCAACAAACAGGTTACCATTCCTGACAGCAGCCGTGCTGAACATGTTACCACACTGTATCAGCAGCATAAATGATTCAAACACTGGCCAGACGCGCGTCAGACCTGTTAATTGGCGCATCAAACAGCGAACATGTGTTGATATTGGCGCGCCGACAGAACAGCCGGCGACCAGAGACACAACTGGGTTGGGTTCTGATCTGCTGCTTCAAACGATCCGTGTGTAACCTGCACGACAGGGGAATGGGCCTATGCTTGCGCAGGGACAGTTTACAGTCTAATGTCTAAGTTCAGTGGAGATTGGTGTAGGTTTTTTTCTAGACCGGATTCTAGTACTCACCCCAAAGACAACACACACACTCGTGGGTATAGTTTACAATAAAAAAACCAATTTATTTCAACAGTTCAAAGTAAAGTTATTTCAATATCAATACTAAATTAGATGTGTTATATATATATATGTTTTACTCTATTATACTTTTTAAAAGTTCTTCCTAATATTCTATTTATTGTCTATATCTATCTATATTCTATTTTATACCCTTCTAATATATTACTTATGCAGCCATATTCTACACTAACAAATTAAAGAAAATAATCCAAAATAAAGTATGAGTGCACTCAAAGAAAATAATAAAGAAAAGAAAAGGGGCAATGATTCAGTCTTCCAATCTGTGCAAGGTGCGATGTCCAGATCCTACCACAATCACAGGGGCAAGTTAATGTAGAGGTGATGATGATGAATCCAAATCCAGGGCGATGATGGGGCAATCCAAAGGGGGTATCCAAGGGTTCCAAAAGGGTGTCGCAAGGGGGGTTGTTCGGGGTACTAAAAAAACCAGTCTGCACAAAATTGTACAGATTCCTTATTAATTGCAATCTCTATCAAACAATTACAAACAAAATAAAAATACCCAAATCGAGAGTCAATTCTCAGAATTAAATCATTTCCTACACATAACTAATATGCGGCTGAATGACAACAGCCTATTGCTGTAAGAACAGTTAAAAAAATGTCATCGCAGCCAGGCTGCGGCACTATCAACGTGAATTCACGTCTAGCTGGCTGCTATGGGTTCCATGCATGCCATGTAGCCCGAGTTGGCTCGGTGGCTAGTGGCAACTGGAGCTTACAGTTTTTTTTTTAACAACAAGCATAGTATTATCTTAAAATGTCTAACATTCCTACATCAAATAAACCCTATGGACCGGGTGTCCTGACTGGTTTTAAAGCTCTGAATCATATGGGAACTGCTAAGGATCATAGATATATGTTTTAGCTGGGTTGGCTTAGCTTAGCAACCAATGGAAAATTGTCAGTCTTTAGATTTCAAGATTTTAAACTCTTATCTCACCAGGATTCCAGCAGCGTACAAAACACAAGAGAAAAGAGTCTTCCTTCTTCCTTCAACGGGAGATCATCTGTCTTTGGATAAAATCAAGACATCCTACGTAAATGGCTATGATTACATGGAACACAGAAAGCTGTTTACTTTTTAGCTTTGGCTAGCGGCTCACCAAGGAAGCTTCGTGGGAGGGATCTTTTTTGTCGTAGTTCAAATGTCCTGTAGCTCAAATATCCGTAGTTCAAATATCAATAATTCAGGTATCCATAGTCAAAGTTGTCCGTATTTCTAAATATCCGTATTTCTCTTCTCTATTGTCGACGGTTGTTTGCATGGTTTAAACTCTGTAGCTCGTGTGCCTCCTAGAGGCCACTCGTGGAACTTACATACGTCACAGGGTACATGTAATCATGTGGGTTACACGTGCGTGGGGGCGAGCCTCCCGCAGCCCGCCCTGCAGTGCGCCACAGGAGCGTCAGCATGCGTCTGGACAAGTCAACTAGTCTCTCTCTCTCTCTCTCTCTCTCTCTCTCTCTCTCTCTCTCTCTCTCTCTCTCTCTCTCTCTCTCTCTCTCTCTCTCTCTCTCTCTCTCTCTCTCTCTCTCTCTCTCTCTCTCTCTCTCTCTCTCTCTCTCTCTCTCTCTCTCTGCTGAGTGACGGTGGGTGGGGGGCCAAGGGATGGAGCCTCATCCCGCTCCCCTCCAGTCGCCTTATACCAGAGGCAGCGCATCACGCTGTGCTCTCAGGCGGAATTCATCCGCAGAAGCAAAGTTTTTGACAACACCATGAGTCAAACTGGACGACAAGAACGTCGATTTTTAGAAATGTGACAAGTTACTCGCCGTCATTTTTTTGTTTTGTTTGCTTGCTTGTTCTCCGTTCAGAACACGCGGTACGAACATGGCTTTCAACACGACGAATGCCAGCGCGCTTGAGTTCCCGGTCGGCTGCGCGCGGGATCGGTGTAACGTGTCGACGAACGCCGCTGTGGATCTCAGTCTGTTGGGTGTCGGTAACACCACCTGTGGCAACGACTCCGTTCTGCAGAGTCCTCCATCTGCACGGCCAAAAGGTACTTAACATTGACATTATTGTAATACTTTGCAGGGCTTTGTGCAGCAACATTCTATTCTATTCTATTCTATTCTATTCTATTCTATTCTATTCTGCAAGCTGTGTGTAAGGTGCATCAATTTTATTTAATGTTCAGCCTTCTGAATGTATCGTGAGTTCACATGGCACAAGGCAACATGCAGATTGGCCGTTTTTCACCTAAGATCAATGTTTCTATTTATTTTCTTTGAATTATGGGCACTGGGAAATTGCCCCATCCGTGGTGACGACATGGTTCGTTCCAAATGTGCGGTATATACACTGACAGAAATGTTTAAAATAATTGTTACAGCACATACTTTCTGTTCGTTGTCAAGGAAATTGTGAATAAGCGAGCATGCTGCTTTACATACATGCTGTCTGTGTCTGCCCTCACAATCAACATTAATCATTCCCTTAAATATAACAATATGTATATTTTTATAACTTGACCCGTTGTTGTGGTTACACCGCCCCGAGCTGTCTCCCCGGCACGTTCAAGCCACTCCCCCAGCTCGGACGTGCCGGAAACATCCGAGCGCTCGGCTCGCGCTCTGAGGAGACGAGCGCTGCACTGCACCAGGTGTTCGCCATCATCCATCAGGCACACCTGTGGCAATCAGGCAGCCTTCTACAAGAAGCCTCCCAGAACGTCTCTCAGTGCTTCGACGTACTGAACCCTGCGGTAAAGTTCTGACAAGCCCTCCAGCGTTCCTTGCATTCTGTTTATTCCCCAGTGTCTTATCTTCGTGTCTCTGTTTCCTCCCAAGACTCTCCCTCCGCGATTTCCACGGCTCCCCGCGTCTCCCTCGTCCCCAGCGACCTTCACGTTTCTCCCCGGACCTCTCCTGCGATCTCCCCCCCTTGTCCCTCTATCTGGACCCCTCCTTTCGGACTCGACTTCCCGGATCTCGGACCTGGACTTTCTCGGACAACCCCTCTTGGATCACGGACTGGACCTTCTCGCCAGGTGCACGCACATTTCTTCAACACCTCCTGGTCATTTACATACCGCACCACACATAGGCTAAAAACACTCACACATAGTTATACACGCAAACCACGGGACACCACACATAGTTTATTCACACATCCCACTAACAGAACGCCTTTTTTCACCATACATTTCCCTCCCACAATAAAACCCCCCTTTGTAGATTTAGAAGTCATCTCGTGTCTGTCTGTCTTGGGTTTCGCCACACGGGTCAGGTTCTGGTGCGCGAGCATAACACCCGTAACAGTTTTGTTTAAGTTAAATTATCACGTGCCCTGTAATTGAGTTAAGTTTCCACAGGGCCTCAGCTCTTATTCAGTATGCTGCCATTTCCCAGAACACAATGAATGCCGAGCTGTAAAGTAGAGTGTTTTGGACCGTGGCTAAGAAGCTTTGTCTTGCACCCCAGCACCAAGCCAGCGCCTGGTTTGCACGGTTCTTGGGTCTGAATGTGGACGAGGGTTCTTCACTGTCATCCTCTGTTGCATGTAAGGGAAAATTTCAAGTCCTCCATCACTGAATAATTCACGACCGCTTTCCTTTCACTGGTGTATAATCTTTACAGAACACATACGGAGGTGTTGCTCCACAGAACATGTTAATGAAGCCTCCCCATCCCAGCAGGGTAGGCAGATGCCGGGGACCGTGCTCACTGTGTGATTCAGAGACTGTAGATCAGAGGGTTGTTTGTTTCACCGTTTCCTACACGCGTGTGTTTGTACAGACATGCTGCCACTCGTGGACATGCATGCATGTGGCCACATGCTGATATAAAGTACCCTGCAGTAACAGGGTAATTAATTCAGTATTCATCATCATCATAATTCTTATTGGAATTCTTAATCTGCTCCTTTTCTGACAACTTCTTACTGTGGCCTGGTGGAGAAGCAAACCTTCTTACTGTAGCCTGGTGGAGCATCAACCTCCTTACTGTGGCCCGGTGGCGCAGCAACCCTTCTTACTGTAGCTTGGTGGAGCAGCAATCCTTCTTACTGTGGCCCGCTGGAGCAACAACCTTATTACAGTGGCCTGGTGGAGCATCAACCTTCTTACTGTGGCCTGGTGGAGCAGGAAACCTTCTTACTGTAGCCTGTTGAAGCATCACACCTTCTTACTGTGGCCTGGTGGAGCAGGAAACCTTCTTACTGTAGCCTGGTGGAGCATCACACCTTACTGTGGCCTGGTCGAGCATCAACCTTGTTTCTGTGGCCTGGTGGAGCATCAACCTTCTTACTGTGGCCCGGTGGAGCATCAAACCACTGGAATTCATTTCTTCAGGGTTCCGTTCCAGTAATTCTGTATTATACACTAGTTATGGGCGGCATGGTGGCGCAGTGGTTAGCGTGGTTGCCTCACAGCAAGATGGTCCTGGGTTCGTGCCGCGGGGTGATCCGACCTTGGTGGGTCATTCCCGGGTCGTCCTCTGTGTGGAGTTTGTATGTTCTCCCCGTGTCTGCGTGGGTTTCCTCCGGCTGCTCCGGTTTCCTCCCACAGTCCAAAGACACGTAAGTCAGGTGACTCTGCCATAATAAATTGTCCCTAGGAATGTGTGTGGGTGTCCTGTGATGGCCTGGCGGCCTGTCCAGGGTGTCTCCCCACCTGCCGCCCAGTCACTGCTGGGATAGGCTCCAGCATCCCCACGAGCCTGGGGCAGGATAAGCAGTTCAGATAGTGGATGGATGAACACTAGTTATGGGGCGGGAAATTAGTAATGTCCAGTTCCATAGCTGCAGTATTGTAGCACCACCTGCCCAACAGGTGTCTCTGCTTTTCATGCGATTAAAATTATGTATTGATCTTTTCTTTTGCAAACAGATTGAACGTTTGATACAAACAACGATTATGTCTGATGACTAAGCTTGACTTTTACACATGTTTTGGGCATGAAAAAGGTTTAGTTATGTTGTCAGATTTGGCCTAAGACCGACCTGCATTTTGATTAATGACCTTGCATTGTGTGTGATATATAGATAAATAGATGGGCACACAACACCAGCAAACAGAAGACAGAGTACACATACAGGGGAACGTTAAAAACAAAATACAGAACCTGAGGCATCAGTCAGTTTGTGTTTTTGTCCTGCAGTACAGCCTCTGTACCTGCTACTGTTTAAAATTCCGATAGGCACAGAGGAGTTCTTACATCGATTCAATTTGCACCGCTGAGCTCTGTATCGTCTGCCTGGTGGTAACAGCTCATACTGACCGTCCAGAATCTGCTCTGGATCACAGAGAATTATCTTTAACTACACACTGGTTAAACACAGACTGAAGGTTATAGGGGTGGCACGTTGGTCCAGTGGTCAGCACTGTTGCCTCACAGTAAGAAGGTCCTGGGTTCGAACCGCAGGGCGTCCCAGGTCCTTTCTGTGTGGAGTTTGCATGTTCTCCTGTGTCTGCGTGGGTTTCCTCCCACCATCAAAAATACATGCATGTTAGGGTTAATACTACTGTCTGTGCCCCTGAGCAAGGGAACGGAAAGAAGAACTGGAGTTGGTCCCGGGTGCTGCAGCTGCCCACTGCTCCTGTACAATAGGATGGTTACATGCAGAAGACAAATTCATTGTAAGAATACAATTCCTTATAAGGTACAGTGTAAAATAAAGTGGCTTTCTTCTTGTAATGATCTCTTTGACTGATGATTTCCACCACAGTCTGAACCACGGATGTCACTTTTGGTTAATTTTGCTTTCACCGTCACTCATGAACCGGCGACTTACCAGTTACCGGTTAATGAGTGACGGTGTAACCAGTAACTGGTGCTTACACCATCGTTACACCGTCCCGTACCGTTACAACCGGTAACGGTAAGGTACTTGTAACTGGTTGCAAAAAAGAAGCGCAAAATGACGTGAAATACGACAAAGTGGCGCTTCTCTTTAGTCTGGCTCTCGGTTTACTCAACGAGTTTTGGCGCCGCATGTCGGAGCGCTGTCCGTTTAGAGGCGCTGAAATTTTAATGTTTTATTTTGAAAATGTCTTGTTTGCCTTTTCATGGGTTTTCTGTTGGCTTTGCTGAAGTTTATTGCCACATTTGATCAGGTCATCTTTGCAAAAGAGAACGTGTTGTCAATGATTCCACCTGGTAAAATTGAGATCAATGAATAAATAATAAATTAGCTATATAATTGTCATTTTGTTAATTAATATGCAAAAAAGATCAGCTTGCTCCTAGAAATGACAAAATTGCACTTAATCCAACTGCACTTAATACAACAGAACAGCACATTATTTACCATTTCAAATTGGCAATTGGCACATTACTTTGCAGCATATAACAAAACACTTTTGAATTCTCCAATTTAATGTGGACCAGGAACAGATTTTTAAGAGCCTTAAATGAAGTAGGCTAAGTAGACAGAGGGACCGAGCTGGGAAGGATGTGCAGCAAGTTAGGGCGATCAGGATAGAGATGGAAATATGCTGACAAGCGAGGAGAGTGTACTGAGAAGGTGGAAGGAGTACTTTGAGGGGCTGATGAATGAAGAAAATGAGAGAGAGAGAGAGAAGGTTGGATGATGTGGGGATAGTGAATCAGGAAGTGCAGTGGATTAGCAAGGAGGAAGTGGGGGCAGCTATGAAGAAGATGAAGAGTGGAAAGGCAGTTGGTCCTGATGACATACCTGTGGAGGCATGGAGATGTTTAGGAGAGATGGCAGTGGAGTTTTTCACTAGATTGTTTAACACCATCTTCGAAAGCGAGAGAATGCCTGAGAAGTGGATAATAAGCATACTGGTACCGATTTTCAAGAACAAGGGCGATGTGCAGAACTGTAGTAACGGCAGAGGTATAAAGTTGATCAGCTACAGCATGAAGATTTGGGAAAGAGTAATAGAAGCAAGGTTAAGAGGAGGAGAGGTGATGATCAGCGAGCAGCAGTATGGTTTCATGCCACGAAAGAGTACCACAGATGTGATGCTTGCTTTGAGAATGTTGGTGGAGAAGTGTAGAGAAGGCCAGAAAGAGTTACAATGTGTCTTTGTGGATTTAGAAAAAGCATACGACAGGGTGCCGAGAGAGAAGGTGTGGTATTGTAGCAGAGAAGTATGTAGGAGTAGTGCAGGATATGTATGATGGAAGTGTGACAGTGGTGAGGTGTGTGGTTGGAATGACAGATGGGTTCAAGGTGGAGGTGGGATTACATCAAGGATCGGCTCTGAACCCTTTCTTGTTTGCAGTGATGATGGACAGGTTGACGGACAAGATCAATCAGGAGTCTCCATGGCCTATGATGTTTGTGGATGACATTGTGATCTGTAGCGAGAGTAGAGTGCAGGCTGAGGAGAGCCTGGAGAGGTGGAGGTATGCACTGGAAAGAAGAGGAATGAATGTCAGTAGAAGCAAGACGGAATACGTGAATGAGAGGGAGGACAGTGGAATGGTCAGGATGCAATGAGCAGAGGTGATGAAAGTGTATGAGTTTAAATACTTGGGGTCAACTGTCCAAAGTAATGGGGAGTGCAGAAGAGAGGTGAAGAAGAGAGCGCAGGCAGGGTGGAGTGGGTGGCGAAGATTGCCAGGAGTGATTTGCGACAGAAGGGTACCAGCAAGAGTTAAAGGGAATGTTTACAAGATGGTTGTGTGACCAGCTATGTTATATGGCTTGGAGACAGTGGCACTGATGAAAAGACAGGAGGAGGAGCTGGAGGTGGTAGAGTTAAAGATGCTAAGATTTTCATTGGGAGTAACGAAGGACAGGATTAGGAACGAGTATATTAGAGGGACCGCTCAGGTTGGACGGTTTGGAGACAAAGCAAGAGTGACTAGATTGAGATGGTTTGGACATGTGTGGAGGAGAGATGCTGGGTATATTGGGAGAAGGATGCTGAATATGGAGCTCCAAGGGAAGTGGAGAAGAGGAAGGCCAAAGAGGAGGTTTATGGATGTGGTGAGGGAGGACATGCAGGTTGCTGGTGTGACAGAGGAAGATGCAGAGGACAGGAAGAAATGGAAACGGATGATCCGCTGTGGCGACCCCTAACGGGAGCAGCCGAAGGTAGTACATTAATTTCTGTTAATCTGTTATAGAGACTGCATTGTATTTGTATTGTTGATTTAAACGGCTATAATGCAGTAGTTAAGAGAAAATAGGGAGGGAAGCTGTGGCTAGATAGTAGAAAACAACTTCATCCGGAATTGTGTCAATGCAAAAACAAGAAGAACGATTTGTAACGGGAAGGAAAATAAAGTAGCCAGAACTAGAGCGGACTGTGATATATTCATTTGACAGTCACAGTGCACAGACAGCATGTTGCTGCAGCAGTTAAACAGCATGATGGCATAACGTCTATGTTGCTGCAAATGAACCCCTGTGTCTCATACTGCCACATTTGGTCATAGCATCGTTACAGCCATCGTTAACTATTGCTGTAACGGGCTTGCATGGTCGCAAGACAAAACCAAAACAATCATATTAGCACAGTGAAAGACGTTCATGAGCAGTTTTTGTAAAAAATAAATTGACGGTAAACAAAGTAAACTAGCTGGCTTGACACAGCCTTCCTCAGTTTCTTCAGAGGAAATTAAGATCAGTAGCCCGAGCAATTACATTATACAAAGACCTGTTTCGGTGCATTGTGCTTACCAAAAAGGCAAGTCTCCCCTTTGCTCTGGTAAAACAAGTAACACATATTTACTTCTACACACCAGTTTCGATGCTACATTGCTGTCAAGGATTGATTTGTCCGCACTTTATCATACCACTGTCAGGTTCAGACAGACAAACTGGGACCCACAGAGCAGACCGGAGACAGACAGGTGTGGAGAGGCAGTTTATTAACCAGTCCAGGGTCGGTACACAAAAGGCAGTCAGCTCAGGCAGAAGTACAAAAACACGAGGCAGAAAGGTAGGTCCAAAAAACAGTCCAGAGTCAAAACCATCAAACGGTGGGATAAGGCTACGGTAACAGAACGCTAGACTAAACTGGTCTTAAGAGGAAAAACTGGGTCGGAACACGAGGAAACATACACAAGAAAACTGCCGGAAAGCTACTCACAAGTGATGCAGACAATCTGACAAAGACACACTGGGGAAACAGGCATTTATACACACGAGGGGAGGAGATAGAGGCACAGGTGAAGACAATGGACAATCAAACACACGGAGTCAAGACACCTAGAATGAACACAGACTGGAAGTGAGGGTATCCACAAAACTAAAACAGGACGTCAAAACCCAAACAAACTAAACTGTATAGGGCCTGACAGTACCCCCCCCCCCTATGGCCGACCCCTGACGGCCCAGGATCGTGGGGGTGGTCACGATGGAAATCCCGTATGAGGTCAGGGTCCACGATGTTCCGGGAGGAGACCCAAGACCTCTCCTCTGGTCCGTAACCCTCCCAGTCCACGAGGTACTGAAAACCCCTCCCCCGGCGGCGAACAGCCAACAGCTTCCGGACCATGTAGACTGGACCCCCATCGATGATCCGGGCGGGAGGAGGGGGCCTGGCAGGCGGGACCAAAGTGCTGGTCCTGACAGGCTGAACCTCACTGACATGAAAGGTGGGGTTCACCCGAAGGGACCTGGGAAGTTTGAGTTTCACAGACACAGGATTAATAACCTTTGACACAGGGAATGGTCCAACAAAACGAAGGGCCAACTTACGGGACTCCACCTTGAGAGGTAAGTGCTTGGTCAACAACCACACCCGTTGTCCAGCTTGATACACTGGGGCAACTCTCCTCCTCCTGTCAGCAAACTTCTTGTAGCTTTGGGATGACCTGAGGAGGTTCTGACGGGCCCGGGCCCACATCCGTTGGCAACGGCGGACCATGGCAACTGCAGACGGGACGCTGACCTCCCTCTCCAGCGCAGGAAACAGAGGCGGCTGGTACCCAAAAACACACTGGAATGGAGACATGCCAACGGAAGTGCAGGGGAGCGTGTTGTGAGCATACTCCACCCACATGACGTACTTGCTCCACGAGGCAGGATTCCTGGAAGCCAGGCAGCGGAGCCCCTTCTCCAGCTCCTGGTTTAACTACTCCTTCTGCCCATTGGTTTGAGGATGGTGGCCTGAGGTCAGACTAACAGTGGCACCCATGAGTTGGCAGAAAGCCCTCCAAAACTGAGCCACAAACTGCGGACCCCGGTCAGACAGGACATTCCTGGGAAATCCAAAAACTCGACAAACATGAGACATGAACACCTCTGCCGTTTCTTTGGCGGAGGGAATCTTTGGTAATGGCATGAACCGTGCCATTTTGGAGAAACGGTCTACTACTGTAAGTACAGCGGTGTTACCCTCTGAGGGTGGTAAACTGGTCACAAAGTCGAGTGAGATGTCAGACCAGGGCCGCTGTGGCACTGGAGAAGTCCAGCACTGGGGACGTTCTTGCTCTTGTTCTGCAGGCCGCCACATACTCACTGACATCATTCCTCATACCAGGCCACCAAAACCTCTCATGGACCCGGGTCAGAGTTCTGCGGAAACCCGGATGACAAGCGATCAGAGAAGCATGAGCCCAAGTATTCACAGAACCCCGAAGGTCAGGGGTGACAAATAACTTGTTTGGTGGTACCTCGGGAGGAATCTGAATCCCTTGATTAGCTCTCTTGACCCGCTCTTCAATTTCCCAGGTGACACAGCCCACAACACAAGTCTCAGGGACTATTGTCTCAGTTTCCTTAGGAACGCATTCACTTTTAAACAGTCTAGACAGGGCATCGGGTTTAACGTTCTTGAAGCCAGGACATGGTGAAATTGAATCGGGAGAAGAAAAGGGCCCACCTGGCTTGTCGAGGGTTCAGTCTTTTAGCTGTCCTGATGTACTCAATGTTTTTATGGTCCGTCCAGACCAGGAAAGGTTGTTCCGCCCCCTCCAGCCAATGCCTCCACTCCTCCAAGGCCAGTTTAATGGCCAGTAGTTCAGTCCCCAATGTCATAGTTACTCTCTGAAGAAGAAAACCTGCGAGACAAGAAGGCACATGGGTGGAGCTTGTCGTCCTTTTCAGAACGCTGAGAGAGTACCGCCCCTGCACCCAAATCAGAGGCGTCCAACTCCACCACGAACTGCCGTTTGGGGTCAGGAAGAATCACCACAGGGGCGGCGACGAAGCTGCTCTTGAGCCTTTGAAAGGTGGACTCTGCCTGGGGGGACCAGAGAAACTGCACCTTGGAGGAGGTTAGGGCATGCAAAGGGGAAGCAATGTGACTGAAGTTACGAATAAACTTCCTATAAAAGTTCGCAAACCCCAGAAACCGTTGGACTTCTCTTCTGGATGTGGGTGTGGGCCACTCCTGCACTGCCCGAACCTTCTCCGGATCCATGCTGACCCTCCCCTCAGACACCACAAACCCCAAGAAAGACACTGTAGACGCATGAAATTCACATTTCTCAGCCTTGACAAACAGTTGATTAAGCAGTAACTGCTCCAGAACCTGCCTGACATGTTTCTTGTGAGTCTCAATATCAGAAGAGAAGATCAGAATGTCATCTAAATAAACAAAAACAAACTTGTTCAAATACTCACGAAGAACATCATTTACCAGTGACTGAAACACAGCAGGGGCATTAGTGAGTCCAAAAGGCATAACCAGATACTCAATGTCCTGTCGGGGTGTTAAAAGCCGTCTTCCACTCATCCCCTTCTCTGATGCGGACCAGATGATAAGCATTGCGCAAGTCTAGTTTAGTAAATACCTTGGCCCCCTGGAGGAGCTCAAACCCAGAGGAAATGAGTGGAAGAGGATACCTGTTCTTTACAGTGATCTCATTGAGTCCACGAAGATCAATGCAGGGTCGAAGGGTTGTGTCTTTCTTCCGCACAAAGAAGAAACCAGCTCCAGCAGGTGATGAGGAAGGCCGAATGATCCCAGCCTTAAGAGCAGCACCAATGTACTCCTCCATGGCTTGATACTCGGGTCCCGATAGAGAGTGCAGACGGCCACGAGGGGGCGAGGTACCAGGAAGTAAATCTATGGAACAATCATAAGGATGATGAGGAGGGAGTGAAGTAGCCTTAGCCCTGTTAAATACCTGCTTAAGGTCCTGGTAGCAGGGTGGAACTGAGGACAGATCTGGAAACTCCTCTTCGTCGACCTCCTCGAGCGAGGTGGAAACCCCCTCCGAACTGGAAACAGGTGGACCCAAAAAGCACTGCGTCTTACAGTTGCTCCCCCATGACAGAACCTTGCCGGAGAACCAGTCTATATGAGGATTATGCAGAGTTAACCAGGGATAGCCTAAGACAAGTGAGTGTTGGGGTGCATCAAAAAGGTGGAAAGTTATCTGTTCAGAGTGAGAGTCGGGAAAAGTCAGAGTCAGATAAATCACATGGCTGTCTAGGGCGGTGGCATGCACGGGGGAGTCTATTTGGACGAAAGAGAGGTTAAGTCTCTTGGCTAAGGTAATGTCCATGAGACTAGCATCAGCACCAGAGTCAATGAGAGCAGTGTGAGGGAGAGACAGAGATTCTGAGGAGAGTGTCACATGAGAGAACTGCCGGCAAGAGCTATTCTTACTGGGGGAGGTACCTACCAGCACAGATGCCTGAATGGCAGAACCGGACAGTTCTCCAGGAAATGACTCAGTTGAGCGCAGTAGATGCATCGTCCCTCATTGCGTCTTCGAAGGCGTTCCTCAGGAGAGCCGAGTGCGTCCGATCTGCATGGGTTCCTCGGAGTCCCTCCTGGTGTTGGTCGTGGGAGCTGGAGCAGGAGAATGTCTAGGCGAGGCCCCCGGGAGGGGTAGGAGCCAGGTTGCAGACCAGGGGGGTGGAACTTCTTGTCTGATCACGCTCCAGCAATCTCTTGTCAATCTTGGAAGCAAGGGAGACTAGAGCATCAAGCTCAGAGGGCAGGTCTAGAGGAGTCAAAAAATCCTTAACACGCTCAGAAAGGCCATTAAAAAAGGCATCAACCAAAGCAGGTTGATTCCAACCACTATCTGCTGCTAGTGTTCTGAATTCGATAGCATAGTCCATTACACTTCACCTCCCTTGACGCATGGCAACTAAGGCTTTGGCGGCCTCTCGACCAGGAGCAACAGTTTGAAATATCTGGGTAAAAGTCTTTTCAAAGAGGGGCAGAGAATTGCAGATGGCCGAACGGCGGCTCCACTCCGCCGTGGCCCAGGCTTTGGTTCGACCAGACATGAAAGAAATCATTTAAGCTATCATACCGCGATCAGAGGGGAGGGCTGCTGCTTTAAACTCAAAATGAAGCTCACATTGGGTAAGAAATTACCTAGAGTCACCAGACTCACCAGAGAACCTTTCCGGGCTTGACAACCGGAAGTGAGTCGGTTCAGGAGATGTGGAGGCGTGAGTGTCAGTTTGAGGTTGTGACGTAGATGAGGCGACTGCGCCCTCGCTGGGAGGCGTTGCGGATTCCCCTTGCTGCAGGCCGACTGTCAGATGGCTTAGCTGAGAGGCTAACAGAGTAAATGCTGCCTCTTGACGTTTGTTTGACTCAGCTAATTCCTGTCTCAATGAAGCCATTTGCTCCTCATGCTTGCAAAGCCACCGGCCTTGAGTCTTCAGTGCCTCACGGACAGGCTCTGGATCTGCGGGGTCCATGGTAGTGGTCAGATTGTACTGTCAGGTTCAGACAGACAAACTGGGACCCACAGAGCAGACCAGAGACAGACAGGTGTGGAGAGGCTGTTTATTAACCAGTCCAGGGTCGGTACACAAAAGGCAGTCAGCTCAGGCAGAAGTACAAAAACACGAGGCAGAAAGGTAGGTCCAAAAAACAGTCCAGAGTCAAAACCATCAAACGGTGGGATAAGGCTAAGGTAACAGAACGCTAGGCTAAACTGGTCTCAAGGGAAAAACTGGGTCAGAACACGAGGAAACATACACAAGAAAACTGCCGGAAAGCTACTCACAAGTGATGCAGACAATCTGACAAAGACACACTGGGGAAACAGGCATTTATACACATGAGGGGAGGAGATAATGAGGCACAGGTGAAGACAATGGACAATCAAACACACGGAGTCAAGACACCTAGAATGAACACAAACAGGAAGTGAGAGAATCCACAAAACTAAAACAGGAAGTCAAAACCCAAACAAACTAAACTGTATAGGACCTGACAACCACTCTGGAGGAGTACCATGCTACACATAAGTCCACATTCATGTTTACTGTATCTGTATAACCCATCAAATATACGGTCAGCATATTTCATACAGTTTTCCAGTATTACCAATATTCAATTTGTTGATAATCAAAACATGGTCAGTGACATTTGAAGAATTATGACAGTTTTCAGGCCAGAGGTTCACGTGTAGCTCAAACATCTCGTTTCTACAGAAAGGATGAAATGAATGACAGGTGGAGGGTAGTCGCTGTTAAATGCACTTGATTATCAAAAGTGATGCGATATCTACTGCTACTACTACTACTACTATTACTATTACTAAAATAAAAATACTGCTGCTAGCACTTACAATAGTAATTCTACTACAACTGCTACTACTACTACTAGTAGTCGTACTACTACTACTACTAAAACTACTACTAATTGTACTACTACTACAACTACCACTACTACTACTACTACTGCTAATACTAATACAATTACTACTACTACTACTACTACCGCTACTACTACTACTACTACTACTACTAGTACTGCTAATACAACTACTGCTACTACTACTACTACTATTGCTACTACTAGTACATTTGGCTATTCCCGTTAGGGGTCGCCACAGCGGATCATCCGTTTCCATTTCTTCCTGTCCTCTGCATCTTCCTCTGTCACACCAGCCACCTGCATGTCCTCTCTCACCACATCCATAAACCTCCTCTTTGGCCTTCCCCTTCTCCTCTTCCCTGGCAGCTCCATATTCAACATCCTTCTGTCAATATACCCAGCATTTCTCCTCCACACATGTCCAAGCCATCTCAATCTTGTCTCTCTTGCTTTGTCTCCAAACCGTCCAACCTGAGCTGTCCCTCTAATATACTCGTTCCTAATCCTGTCCTTCTTCATCACCCTCAATGGAAATCTTACCATCTTCATCTCTGCCACCTCCAGCTCCACCTCCTGTCCTTTCATCAGTGCCACTGTCTCCAAACCATATAACATAGCTGGTCTCACAACCATCTTGTAAACCTTCCCTTTAACTCTTGCTGGTACCCTTCTGTCACAAATCACTCCTGACACTGTACTCCATCTACTCCACCCTGCCTGCACTCTCTTCTTCACCTCTCTTCTGCACTCCCCATTACTTTGGACAGTTGACCCCAAGTATTTAAACTCATGCGCCTTCCAAGGAGTAGAGGTGACCTCTACTCCTTGCATCCTCACCCTTCCACTGTCCTTCCTCTCATTCACACAGATGTGATGTGATATGTGTATGTGTATATATGTGTGTGAGGAAGCACTGTGTTCCAGGTGCGGTAACCTCTATAGGTGAGGTGTAGGTGGTTGCAGGTGAGGATAATGTCATTGTTTGCTCTGAATTAATTCTGAGAGACTCCCAGACGGAGAAGATGGGAAGTGGGAAAATGGGCCTCATTTAGATGAATGATGGCATAGTTCGTTCGGTAACTGTTGTGGTTTCACCGCCCCGAGCTGCATCGCCGGCACGTTCGAGCCACTCCTCCAGCTCGGACGCGCCGGGAAAACCCGAGCGCTTCGCTGCACCAGGTGTTCGCCATCATCCATCAGGCACACCTGCGGCAACCAGGCAGCCATCTGCAAGAAGTCTCCCAGAACGCCTCTCTGTGCTCCGACGTACTGAAACCTGCGGTAACCCTCCTCTCGTGTCTATTCCCACGCTGTTGTTTTGTTTCTCAGTGTCTAACTCCTGTGTTCTTGTGTTTCGTCTCACTGTTTTTGTTTCCCTCAAGACCCTCCCTCCGCGACTTCCACGGCTCCCCGCGTCCCCCTCGTCCCCAGCGACCATCACATTTCCTCAGGCCCCTCCAGCGATCTCCCTCCGCGTCTCTGTCCCTGGACCCCACCCTTCGGATTTGACTTCGTGGATCACGGACTCGGACGTCCTCGGACAACCCCTCGCTCAGCGGATTTGGACTTTGGTAGTCAGGCGCACGCACATCGTCACAACACCCCGCCAAACATATTTCCATTATTGCACGCAGGTAAGATCTTGCAAGTTAGACACCAGCTTTCGTTACACACAGGTAATATAGCACACATCTCACAAACAGACCCGCTATCCGAACCATACACCCCCCCTACCTTAGAGTCCCCTGTTATTATTTTGTGGCGGTTTGTTTATTTTATCCTGCATTAAAATTGCCTTTGGGCTTCTCAGTACTCTGTGTCCGTCTGCCTTTGGGTTTCGCTACACTGGTCTCAGGTCTTCGTTCGAGAGCCGTAACAGTAACCCTCATTCCAGTCAGTACTACTATGTAAACCCAGTTTAGATGAATGTAACAGACATGGACTTATTTTGAGATTTACAGTGCATCCGGAAAGTAGTCACACTGCTTCACTTTCCCCACATTTTGTTATGTTACAGCCTTATTCCAAAATGGATTACATTCCTTTTTTTCTCATCAATCTACACACAATACAAGTGAAAAAGGTTTTGTAGAAATTTTTTACAAATTTATTAAAAATAAAAAACTGAAATATTGCATGTACATTAGTATTCTCACCCTTTACTCAGTACTTTGGTTGAGGCACCCTTGGTGATTACAGCCTCAATTCTTCTTGGGTATGAAGCTACAAGCTTGGCACACCTATGTCCGGGGTATTTCTCCCATTCTTCTCTGCAGATCCTCTCGAGCTCTGTAAGGTTAGATGGGGAGCGTCGCGGCACATCTATTTTCAGGTCTTTCCAGAGATGTTCAATGGGGTTCAAGTCTGGGCTCTGGCTGGGCCACTCAAGGACATTCACAGACTTGTCCCGAAGCCACTCCTTCGTTGTCTTGGCTGTGTGCTTAGGGTCGTTGTCGTGTTGAAAGGTAAACCTTTGCCCCAGTCTAAGGTCCTGAACACTCTGGAGCAGGTTTTCATCAAGGATCTCTCTGTACTTTGCTCCATTCATCTTTCCCTCGATCCTGACTAGTCTCCCAGTTCCTGCCGCTGAAAAACATCCCCACAGTATGATGCTGCCACCACCATGCTTCACGGTAGGGATGATATTAGCAAGGTGATGAGAGGTGCCTGGTTTCCTCCAGACGTGACGTTTGGCATTCAGGCCAAGGAGTTCAATCTTGGTTTCATCAGACCAGAGAATCTTGTTTCTCATGGTCTGAGAGTCCTTTAGGTGTTTTCTGGCAAACTCCAAGCGGGCTGTCATGTGCCTTTTACTGAGCAGAGGCTTCCGACTGGCCACTCTACCATAAAGGCCTGATTGGTGGAGTGCTGCAGAGATGGTTGTCCTTCTGGAAGGTTCTCCCATCTCCACAGAGGAACGCTGGAGCTCTGTCAGAGTGACCATCGGGTTCTTGGTCACCTCCCCGACCAAAGCCCTTCTCCCCCGATTGCTCAGTTTGGCTGGGCGGCCAGCTCTAGGAAGAGCCCTGGTGGATCCAAACTTCTTCCATTTACGAATGATGGAGACCACTGTGCTCTTCGCGACCTTCAAAGCTGTAGAAATTTGTGTGTGCCCTTCCCCAGATCTGTGCCTCGGTACAATCCTGTCTCAGAGGTCCACAGACAATTCCTTTGACTTCATGGCTTGGTTTCTGCTCTGACATGCACTGTCAACAGTGGGACCTTATGTAGACAGGTGTGTGCCTTTCCAAATCATATCCAATCAATTGAATTTACTACAGGTGGAGTCCAATCAAGATGTAGAAACATGTCAAGGATGGTCAGTGGAAACAGGATGAACCGGAGCTCAATTTTGAGTGTCATAGCAAAGGGTGTGCATACTAATGTACATGCAATATTTCAGTTTTTAATTTTTAATAAATTTGCAGAAACGTCTACAAAACCTTTTTCACTTGGTAATTATGGGGTATTGTGTGTAGATTGATGAGAAAAAAAGAAATTTAGTCCATTTTGGAATAAGGCTGTAACATAACAAAATGTGGGAAAAGTGAAGGGGTGTGAATACTTTCCGGATGCACTGTAAATGCAAACGTATCAAAAAGGAAGAAATCTGGAACTTATATTCCACAGATGAATCTATGAATATATACATAACTTATATTCCACAGATGAATCTATGAATATGTACATAAAGTACTTATATTCCACAGATGGATGAGGTAGATGTGCTCCTCACACATGCCCAGAGGTTAGCTGAATGATTATTAAAGTATGGTAAAGTACGTCTGTCCAAGCCCGGCTGAAGATAAGACCAGGCTTTGTTGAATGCGGGTCTTGTGGGGTGTGGACCATCTGTCCTGGGTTAATGTAATTCCAGCAGGACAGATGCAGTGGTTCCACACCCCAAACGAGGGCGCAGCGGAGCCCGAGTGACAGCCGAGGGCTGCAGTGAGGGCTGTTAATTAATGAAAGGCTGTAGCGCAGATTTGCCACAGTGTAGTTGATATGGTGCAGTCATTTCTTTTGCTTTTTTTTTAAATATCGTTTTTCATGCTGTCTATGCTACTGACTGCTTTTATAATTTATAAATATTTCCTGATATGAACCCCATACGCCATCCCACTAAATTACAAAAATCCATCATCTCAACCACTTTTTCACATTGCACATGAAGACTACATTGAATAATTGCTTGTTGCCCATGTGCATGTTGAGATAACTCTTCTGCAGCATGGCTGAGATGAGGCTACACATCTGTTCCCTGCACGTTGAGAGAGAGAACTATCACCAGACAGAGAAGCTAGGAGTATTTCATATTTAAGTACATGTAACTATCACCAGGCAGAGAAGCTAGGAGTATTTCGTAGGTTATTTTTGCTATAGTTACAGAAACACCATAGCTGTTAAGGCCCTATTCATGCCAGATAAAGTGGACAACTGAGGCCTTGTTAGGATCTTGAAACATTGATGGCATATTGCTGCCCAGAAATCTCTAGGCATTCTGTGATAATTGCACCATTTTCAAGTTATTTCAGAGTAAAGTGATTATAAAATGTGACACACTGCTCCACCAAGAGGTTCAAGTCAGGCCGGCTTTCACAATTCATTCATTCATTCATTCATTCATTCATTCATTCATTCATTCATTCATTCATTCATTCATTCATTCATTCGTCATCAGCGGTGGCAGCAAGCTAAGTAGGGCACTCCAGACGCCCCTCTACCCAGCAACGCTCTTCAGCTCCTCCTGGGGGATCACAAGGCGTTCCCAGGCCAGATTGGGTTTACACCGGGGTCTCCTCCCAGTTGGCCGTGCCTAATAAACCTCCAAAAGAAAGCGTCCAGGGGGCATCCTGATCAGATGCCCGAACCACCTCAGCTGGCTCCTTTCGACACGAAGGAGTAGCGGTTCTACTCCAAGCTCCCTCCGGATGAACGAGCTCCTCACCCTATCTCCAAGCCTGAGCCCAGACACCCTACGGAGGAAACTCATTTCAGCCGCTTGTATCCGCGATGTCACCCTTTCGGTCACTACCCAAAGCTCATGACCATAGGTGAGGGTTTGAATGAAGATTGACTGGTAAATTGAGAGCTTTGCCTTCTGGCTCAGCTCCCTCGCCACCACAACGGTCCGGTACAACGTCCGCATTACTGCTGATGCTGCACCAACATGATGGAGTGTAGTTCAGCCCGATCCATCTACTCCGATAGCGGTGGTTCTCCTGGCTGTGGGAGACCGTGTGGGACACGCCAACCTGTCCTCTGCCTCCAGGATGAACAAAGGTGTGGTTGTTTTCATGAAGGAGGAGGGTTTTGTGGCTGAGTTAGTAGTGAGCGGTATCTCTCTGAATGGCGTCAATCTGCAGGTTTCCCTGCTCGCCGTGACTTCCACCCAGGTCACAGTCTGGTGTTCCCCCGTTCATTTCCAATGAGGTGTTGGAGTGGGAGCTGCAGCACTTCGGGAAGCTGGCGAGCAGTTTTAGAACCGTCGGGTTGGGCTGTACGAACGACAAACTGAAACATGTCCAGTCCCTCTGGAGACAGGTGTTCATGTATCTGAATTGTCTGCCACGGACGCTGGAGGTTTCCTTCAGAGTGAAACATGGGGAGGGACATCACATGGTGCACGCAGCACAGGCAGCTTTGAGTGTGGGCATGTGGGGCACAAGCGGAATGCTTGCCCTCACAGGCCGGCCGAGGGGCGGCCTGAGCCGGGGGAGCCGGCCGAGGAGCGCACTAACAACGGTGCTCTGCCAAATGAGGAGCCAGCTGATGCCGCGGAGCAGCGGCATTTGCTGCAGTGATTCCTGAATTACTGCAAGTTATGGAGAGCAAGTCCCAGCACAAGAATATGCAAATTAAATGAGCGTGCTTCATGAAGCAAGGTTGTGTTAGACGTTTGCAAAATTCACTTGAATTGTCCACCACTAGCGGTGTGGGCCTTGGCTTCCGAGGGTACAGCCCTGAAGATTTTATGAATAGGCCTGGATCTCAAAAAATAAATAAACGAATAAATAAATAACTAAACAAACGAATAATTAAATAAATAAATACAAAAATACAAAAATAATAATTAAAAAAATATACCTGGAGGGGCGTCCGGGTGCTGTAGTGGTCTATTCTGTTGCCTACCAACATGGGGATTGGCGGTTCAAATTTCCGTGTTACCTCCGGCTTGGTCCGGATGTGGGTATGTGTCCTGGTCGCTGCACTAGCGCCTCCTCTGGTCGTTCGGGGCACCTTTTCGGGGGGGAGAGGGAAGTTGGGGTAATGGCGCGATCCTCCCACGTGCTACGTCCCCCTGGTGAAACTCCTCACTGTCAGGTGAAAAGAAGTGGCTGGTGACTCCACATACATGGGAGGAGGCACGTGGTAGTCTGCAGCCCTCCCCGAATCAGCAGAGCGGGTGGAGCAGCGACCGGGATGGCTTGGAAGAGTGGGGTAATAGGCCAAGTATAATTGTGGAGAAAAAAAGGGGGGGCATAAAAGAAGAAAGAACTGTATTTGTTTTCCTTTAGTTCTTCAACTCATGCTAATACAAACTCAAATTCATTTTCAGGCCCAGTCTCAAATTACGTGTGTTCTTCTTCCAGTGGCGCCTGCGGTGCTGGACTGCTCCCACCCTCTTCTCTTTACCAAGAGATGTCAGTGAGCCAGGCACGTAGCCAGCCCTGACCTTGTCCCGTCAAACACTCTCACTATCAAACACACCGGCTTGGCCGTGCACGACGACATGGAGCTTCTCAGAACCGCGGGCCCGGCCCTGCTATACACGGTGATGCGCAGCCGCGGCATCCGTACTGCAGCGCTGCAGAACAGACCACCTGCTGTGATGTGTCAGCATGGCCTGTTTCAGGTCCAAGCCTAGGTGTCAGGCGGGATGTGCGGAACAATAAAGGATACTTGTCTACAGGCACACACGTGTTGTCGGCAGGTTTGAGACGCATTCTTCTAGCCATGGGGCGTCCCTGCTCGAGCACAGCACCCTCCACGTTCTCAGCACCAGCCACACACCCATGACGTGCGCACGCACCCTGCAAACGGAACCACACGTTTTCTTTCCTTCTGACGTTCTGTTCTTTCGGCGTGGGACTCCGCCTCTCAGAGAACCAGTCAGGTTTTAGGAGCTATTTCCACTTAACAGATGACCCTATCAGAAAACTCCCAGCCTCCCACTAAACTCACCCAAATGGAGTCCCTCCCTCGGCCAGTCGATTAGACAGGGGGAAATAACAGTTTTGCTAAAAAAAATAAGTAAATAAAAACTAGCCAAAAGACGACTTCATCGAGCATCTGACCAGTTCAGGTTTTATCAAGGCTGTATCCCGGTTTTTGCACCATTCTCCCACTACCCCTCACTTTCACACATTTTGCACTGTTCTACCCCTCACTTTCACATGTTGTCTGGCTGCCAATGGATGAGTGCCCAACAAAGCTTGAAGGACCAGTGAGGCAGTATTTGGAGCATTGCAAACTGTCACGACTTGCAGTATCGTCAAAGTGAAAGGGGGATGTGTCACGGTTCCTAGTGTTTTCTCCGTTTTCCTCCTTGTTGTCTATGCTGCTGGTCCCTCCCCCTTCTGTCTGTCTGGAGGTTGGCCGGGAGCTGGGCTGTAGCTAATCACCTGCACACCTGTCTTCCATCAAGCCTCATCAGCCACCTACTCTCCTGGTCCATAAAACCTGGTTCATTCTCCCACTCGTCGCCAGATCGTCTGCTTACCTTTGTGGTATAGTTGCGTTGGCTCCTTGTTTGCATTTATCTCTGTGTCAGCCGTGTGCTCTTTGTACTCCCTTTCTGTGTTGTGACCATCAGCTCCAGCTTCCAGTCCTGCTCTGTCTCCAGCCGTCCTGACCCAAGACCCAGCTCTGCCCTGCTCGACCAGCCTCCCATCCCCCTGCCACGTCCTACCTGGTGTCTCTCCAACTCCCAGCCTCCATCTTGGATTTCCACATGCCAGTGAGACCATTCAGACCGGCAAGACCAGCATCCTCTATTAAACCTTTTTCTTCTCACTATCTGGGAGTTCCTTGTCTGTGTCTGCATCTTTGGGTGCCCAGAGAACACATTGGTTATTATGACAGAATGATCTGGCCACAAAATGGACACCTCAGACACAGACAATGAACCTGTTTTTCTCCGTCAGGCAGTTTCTCAGCAATGGACCCTGCTCGGTCACCCATGGTTAACACTTCATAACCTCAATATCGATTGGTTTAATGGAAAAGTCTTGGGTTGGAGCCCCTTTTGCCATCAAAACTGCTTTCAGTTTGCCTTTTGCCCAACAGGTGGTGTAGATTCTCCCCTGGAATCTCCAGAACTTTCTGGGGTCCCAGTGGTGTACCATGATCTGCAACAGGTTTTTAGGAAATTCAATGCCCTCTCTTTGCCTCCCCATCGACCCTGATTGTTCTATCGACCTGCTCCCTGGTGCACCTCTCCCCTCCACCAGCCTCTACAGACTCTCCAAACCTGAACAGGAAGCTATGGAGAGGTACATTCAGGACTCATTGGCTGCCGGCATTATCCAGCCCTCCTCTTCCCCCTTGGGAGCCGGATTATTTTTTGTGCCCAAGAAGGATTCTACGTTAAGGCCGTGCATTGATTTCAGGGGATTAAACAACATCACGGTAAGAAATAAGTACCCTCTACCTCTCATTGATTCGACCTTTACACCACTCCACGGAGCTACAGTTTTCTCCAAGCTAGACCTACGTAATGCATAACATCTGGTGAAAATAAAGGAGGGAAGTCCAATTGTTCACCCCCCCCCTCCGGTTTCCTTCAGCCCCTACCCGTTCCTGGCCGGCCATGGTCCCACATAGCTTTGGATTTCGTCACCGGACTTCCGCCATCTCTAGAGAACACTACCATCCTTACGACAGCAGACCCCTTCTCTAAAGCAGCTCATTTCATTGCCATACCCAAACTACCTTCTGCCAAGGAAACTGTTGATTTACTTACCAATCATGTCATGTGCCTACATGGCATTCCAGTGGATATTGTATCGGACAGGGGACCGCAGTTTCTGTCACAGGTTTGGCAAGCCTTCTGTCTGGGAATCGGGGCCACGGCCAGTCTATCGTCAGGATTCCATCCCCAGTCTAACGGAGAGGGCTAACCAGGACCTAGAGACAGCTCCACGTTGCATGGTGGTGGCTAACCCCGTTTCTTGGAGTACGTACCTTCCCTGGGTCGAATATTCCCACAACTCCCTGATCTCTTCTGCCTCAGGTATGTCTCCATTTGAAGCTTCTTTGGGTTACCAGCCCCCTCTGTTTCCCTCTCATGAGAAGGAGCTTGCGGTGCCCTCCATCCAGTAGCATCTCCAGCGCTGCCAGAAGGTCTGGGAGAAGGCCCGTTCTTCGCTCCTTTGCCCGGAGCAAGCAAGCTGCAGACCGCCATCGGATTCCTGCCCCACATTATCAAGTAGGTCAGTCAGTTTGGTTGTCCTCCAAGAACATACCTCCGAAGACTGATTCTCGCAAGCTTTCACCCCGTTACCTTGGTCCCTTCAAGATTCTCAAGATCATTAATCCTACTACAGTTCGTCTGGAACTCCCCAAGTCTCTCAGGATTCATCCTACGTTTCATGTATCCCAGTTAAAACCTGTTCGTCACAGTGAGCTTTGCCCACCAGCCGAACCCCCACCACCCCCCGGGCTTATTGATGACCACCCTGCATTTACGGTGCGCCGCCTGCTGGATGTTCGACGTGGTCTCCAGTACTTGATTGATTGGGAGGGTTTTGGTCCAGAGGAGCGCTCCTGGGTGCCACGTTCCTCCATCCTGGATGCTGACATGGTGAGGGAGTTCCGTTTGGCCCATCCTGATAAACCTGGGGGTCGCCGGGACCCGTTGAGGGGGGGGGGGTGGTACTGTCACGGTTCCTAGTGTTTTCTCCGTTTTCCTCCTGGTTGTCTGTGCTGCTGGTCCCTCCCCCTTCTGTCTGTCTGGAGGTTGGCCGGGAGCTGGGCTGTAGCTAATCACCTGCACACCTGTCTTCCATCAAGCCTCGTCAGCCACCTACTCTCCTGGTCCATAAAACCTTGTTCATTCTCCCACTCGTCACCAGATCGTCTGCTTATCTTTGTGGTATAGTTGCATTGGCTCCTTGCTTGCGTTTGTCTCTGTGCCAGCCGTGTGCTCTTTGTACTCCCTTTCTGTGCTGTGACCATCAGCTCCAGCTTCCAGTCCTGCTCTGTCTCCAGCCGTCCTGACCCAAGACCCAGATCTGCCCTGCTCGATCAGCCTCCTATCCCCCTGCCTCGTCCTACCCCTGTTATGATTGGGTGATGTGACGGATGGCCATGCATTTCCAGAATGTTATTGGCTAGGTTGAATTTAGTGGTGGAAGATCACGTTCTCTTGTCTCTCTCCCATTCATTGGACATGCATGCTTGCAAATAATATCTGCGCGCCTGCAAATACTGTTGTGTTACAAGGAAGAGAAAAACATTATTCAGAAGTCCAAAAATATGTTTGAGTTTCTAGAACATAGTGTTTAATAGAAGGTATGCGATAAGAAAAGAGGTAACAAGAATATACATTTCTTATTTAATGTGACCTTTGACCCTATGATGGACTGGTGATGTCCAAGGTGTCTCCCTGCCTGCCACCCAGTGACTGCTGGGATAGGCTCCAGCATCCCCGCGACCCTGAGAGCAGGATAAGCGGTTCGGATGATGGATGGATGGATATTATTACACATTATTATGTAATACTGCAACATTACACTGACAAATGATAGTAACACGTCTAAGACCCTTGTTCAACTTGGTTCTTTCTCATCCTCTTTGAATTGTGTTTCTCAGGTGAACAACCTCATATTAACTTTAGTGCATTAACTGCAGGTTATGCACGGCAGTTAATGCACTAAAGTAAGGTAACAGCCATACTTCTTTCCAGTGTTGATCTGCTCAGGTACATAACTGTTGCATCTTAACTGATTAATTTATTCTGTGACTCTTCCTTTCTTAGAAATGGACTCGGTGCGGATTCTGCTGTACTCGGTAATCTTCCTGCTCAGTGTCTTTGGCAACCTGCTGATTCTTGTGGTCCTGATGCTGAACAAGTGCATGCGGACCATCACCAACTGCTTTCTGCTGTCGCTGGCAGTTAGTGATATGATGATGGCCGTCTTCTGTATGCCCTTCACCCTCATCCCCAACATCTTGGAGGACTTCATCTTTGGAGCCACCATGTGCAAGATCGTTGCCTACTTCATGGGTGAGACTAAAACTCTATGATTTATCCAGACCGCTTATCCTGCTCTCAGGGTCGCTGGGATGCTGGAGCCTATCCCAGAAGTAATTGGGCGGCAGACGGGGAGACACGCTAGACAGGCCGCCAGGCCATCACAGCCCCCCCCCCCACACACACACACACACCTAGGGACAATTTAGTATGGCGCTGAGCTACATGTCTATGTGGCACTGCCACATAGCACCTCAAACGTCATCAGGTGGAGTTAAGCGCAGTGGTTAGTGCGGTCGCCCCACAGCAAGAGGGTTCTGGGTTCGTGCACCGGGGTAGTCCAACCTTGGGGGTCGTCCCGGGTCATCCTCTGTGTGGAGTTTGCATGTTCTCCCCGTGTCTGCGTGGGTTTCCTCCGGGTGCTCCAGTTTCCTTCCACAGTCCAAAAACATATAGGTCAGGTGAACTCTATGATATGACACAAAAAAGGGACAAACGTAGCTACACAGGTCCAATTTACTTTAATAAAAGGCCACGATTCATACTGATGTCCAGTGTTTATTACTCTCCCATTCGCCTCCTCAGACACCGTGAAAACTAAAGTCAAGAACAACAACAGAACGACAATTACTATCATGGCTGCACATGGCTAGGTTCCATCATTGTACAACGTAACATAACAACGATATAGAAAATCAATTACACACAAGATCAACAAACATAAAGTTATGACAGGATACATAAAATAATACAGAATGTGACATAGTTACCGTGTGCGCCTCTCGGACCATGTGTAGAATGAATATTTGGAACTTTGCATGGCGTCTCAGCACTGCGGTACGTTTCTCCTTCCCATAATGCAGTAGTTGTAGGTGCAACTACATACAGCAATCATGTGAGCATAACACATTTTCAAAGTAAAAGTCACTTTTTTTAACGATAAGATTTTTAACCTGTATTTATATTCTTAATCACATATTTATCACATGAAATCATAATGAAACTATAACAAACCAAGTCTTTACTTTTGAGACAGCTACAAACGATGTCAGTAGCTAGATGGCTAGGATTGTTAGGTTTGGGCACAGTTACCTCTACTGAACCTATTTATCAATGTTTAGCTTATGAGTGTCTCGTTTAAAGCCAGCATAGCTTTACTTTCTTTAGAGTCTAGCTGATCTACTCTAGCTGATCTTGCAAAGCTTTTGAAACAAGGCGCAGGCTGTGACATACTATATGTAGCATTCATAGCTTTATTTGACTCAGCTGAATATTTCCCATCCAGTTTCCTCCGTAGGGTGTCTGGGATCAGAGATAGGGTGAGGCACTCGGATATCCGGAGGAAGCTCGGAGTAGATCCGCTGCTCCTTCGCGTCGAAAGGAGCCAATTGAAGTGGTTCAGGCATCTGATTAGGATGCCTCCTGGGAGCCTTCCTTTGGAGGTTTTCGGGCACGGCCAACTGGGATGAGACCCCGGGGTAGACCCAGAAGTAGCTGGAGGGACTCCATGTCCAAACTGGCCTGGGAATGCCTTGGGATCCCCCAGGAGGAGTTGGAGGGCGTTATTGGGGAGAGGTATGTCTGGAGCGCCCTACTGAGCTTGCTGCCACCATGACCCGACCCCGGGGAAGTGGCTGAAGACGAATGAATGCATGCATGAATTAATTAATTTCCTACCCAGTATATGGTTGGAAGCTCTTTCCCAGCCTTGTTGTTTTAAATAATGAAAAGTCTTGCATTTTTCTCCCTCTCACAGAATAAGTGATTGGAAAAAGGTTTAGAATGATGGTATGCACTGTCTGCTGTCTGTGTCCCCTCTCTTTCACTCCATGGCTGAGATTAAGATTAGGACTAAGATGAAGGGCATCTGTGAAGTTTGTAAGAGTAGCTGATTATGTTCGATCTCACACTGGAGAAGAGTGATGAGATACATCACAGTACCAACATATTTATGGCTCATCCTAATTTACGAAATCGTGCGTTCATTAATACATGACGCTGTTCTGAAGGAAATGTGACCCAGCATCAGAGTCCTGCTAGAACCCTGCTGGATGTCCCTACTGAGACTCTGTCCTAATACTTGGAAGTGGGTTCTGTTTGTATTTTTGTAGCATTGTTTTTTATTTTTTGGATTTCAATAGATTGTTTTATTAGCCACACGACCAAGGCCATAGCACAATACGTACGTGGACAACAGACACTCCACATATTATCACAAACAATACAGATACACAATAACAATACACTTACACAATAACAGAAGTAAACATCAGGCAGAATAATCAGGTGACTGGTGTTTATGCCATTGGTGTGTGAGGAGGAACTATAGGGAGGAATTCAGAGTCCTGATATTTTTATTTTATTTCCCCCCTTTTCTCCCCAATTGTACTTGGCCAATCATCCCACTCTTCTGAGCCGTCCCGGTCGCTGCTCCACCCCCTCTGCTGATCCGCGGAGGGCTGAGGACTACCATAAGCTTCATCTGATACATGTGGAGTCAACAGCCGCTTCTTTTCACCTGACAGTGAGGAGTTTCACCAGGGGGACAGTGCGTGGGAGGATCACGCTATGCGCCCCGACCGACCAGAGGAGGCGCTAGTGCAGCGACCAGGACACATACCCACATCCGGCTCCCCATCCGCAGACACGGCCAATTGTGTCTGTAGGGACGCCTGACCAAGCCGGAGATAACACCGGGATTCGAACTGGCGATCCCCGTGTTAGTAGGCAACCGAATAGACCGCTACACAACCCGGACGCCTGTTGTTTTTAAGCTACTGACTCAGACACATCTTGGGGAGTGTGACTTAGTGATGAGCTTTGCATTAAGCCGGAGTGTGGGAGGCACGTGACTCTTGGGCCAGAGAGAGCGAGAGACCGGGGCCGTAAGATCAATTCCAAGTCTCCTCAGTTCTCCTGAAGATGTGGATTGGGTGGGTCCACAATCCAGCGTGACCCCAGAAATGCAACGTCGATAGAGCGGAGGTGGTTTTTCTCTCAGCTCTTTATCTGATCGGAAGCTTCTGCTGAAATGTTACTTTTCAGTTACTGAGCATTCTTTAAGCCAGGATGTCTGCTGCTGAACTTCCACTGAAGCTTTTCCTTATGTTGTTTTACTGTTGTAGCTTCAGCAGAGATGATGGTTAAATTGTTTGCATGGTCTGGTCAGAGACTAATAACCTATCATCTCATTTGCATGAATGGATGGACATGTTCCTGCATCCATTGATTTTTCTATTTTTTCCCATCCATCCTTCCATCCATCTATTCATGCGTGCCTCCATTTTTTCTCGTGCTGTAATGCAGTTACTAATCAGCGTGTCAGTTCAGGCTGCGATCTCTCTCTGAGGTGGAGCTGGTATAATAACTAAGAGTGTGTGGTGCACGTTGCTTTCAGCTCTTTTACAAACACTCAAGAAGGGCATCTGACATATACATATGCTGAATGAGAGGGAGGACAGTGGAATGGTGAGGATGCAAGGAGTAGAGGTGAAGAAGGTGGATGAGTTTAAATACTTGGAGTCAACTGTCCAAAGTAACGGGGAGTGCAGAGGAGAGGTGAAGAAGAGAGTGCAGGCAGGGTGGAGTGGGTGGAGAAGAGTGTCAGGAGTGATTTGTGACAGAAGGGTACCAGCAAGAGTTAAAGGGAAGGTTTACAAGATGGTAGTGAGACCAGCTATGTTATATGTTTTGGAGACAGTGGCGCTGATGAAAAGACAGGAGGTGGAGCTGGAGGTGGCAGAGGTGAAGATGCTAAGATTTTCATTGGGAGTGATGAAGAAGGACAGGATTAGGAACGATTATATTAGAGGGACAGCTCAGGTTGGACGGTTCGGTTTGGAGACAAAGCAAGAGAGACAAGATTGAGGTGGTTTGGACATATGTGGAGGAGAGAAGGATGCTGAATATGGAGCTGCCAGGGAAGAGGAGAAGAGGAAGGCCAAAGAGGAGGTTTATGGATGTGAGGGAGGACATGCAGGTGGCTGGTGTGACAGAGGAAGATGCAGAGGACATGAAGACATGGAAACGGATGATCTGCTGTGGCGACCGCTAGTGGGAGCAGCCCAACGTAATATTATTATTATCATACAAATGTCCTTTAAGTTCATGCCATAATACAACATAATAACCGGGCGGGTCCATTCCTTGGGCCTAGGGTTAGACTGAGGTAGGAGTCTATTTGATGGATAGGTGCCACTCTTAGGATATGAGATGTTCCAAGTAGAGTGATCGTCTGTAGTTATTATATAGGTATTAGGCTCGGTCGGGCGTCCCTGCAGACACAATTGGCCGTGTCTGCGGGTGGGAAGCCGGATGAGGGTATGTGTCCTGGTCGCTGCACTAGCGCCTCCTCTGATCGGTCGGGGCTCCTGTTCGGCGGAGAGGGGGTGACTGGGGGGGGGGGTAGCGCGATCCTCCCACGCGCTACGTCTCCCTGGTGAAACCCCTCACTGTCAGGTGAAAAGAAGCGGCTGGTGACTCCACGTGTATCGGAGGAGGCATGTGGTATTGTGTATCCCTCCCTGGATCAGCAGATGGGGTGGAGCAGCGACCAGGACGGCTCGGAAGAGCGGGGGTAATTGTCGGGTATAATTGGGGAGAAAAACGGGGGGGGGGGGGTAAAGGCTGGCTGAAGCTAGAGATGATAGAGATCTATTGACTCCCGCGGCGGCCAGAGAATAATTAATCAGTATTTCATAGGAGGATTTTAGAGCATGAATAATTTACATGGTTGATGAATGAGTAATTCAGCATTTCTTGAATTTCAAGGAAGTGTACACCTGAATATGTCAACAACCTCATGCTTTTCTCTAGTAGTATTGGTAGTGCTCCAGTTAAGTCTGCAGATGCCTGCTCTTTGCCCTGATGCAGTACACCACTGGGTTTTCATGTCAGCACAGTGAGAACAAAAGAAATCAGCCATCTTACAAAAAACCTCAAAATTGCCCCTGAAACCACACATACATAACAGGCCTTTACTTTGCTATTCGTGGCTACCATGTTCTTTCTGTTCTTCAGCAACTACACAAAGGTTCACCATTTTTATGTTATTTTTGCCCAGGAGACAGGTACAGTTATTCTCTACATCCAACAGACTCTGCATCAGTTCCCCTGCTGAACATCTCCACAGTTCTCCTTGTTTTTCTGTATCACTCCTTTGTTTTTTTCCCAGTAAACCGATATCAAATAGCGAAACTGTACAGTTAATTATCATTTAGGTTCTGATCTTGTAATAACAATAATAATAACAACAACAACAATAATAATAATATAATTTGCCTTTCATGACACTCAAGGTCACCTTACATCAAATACAATACATCAAAGCAGTAAAAAACAATGTAATCAACAATAAAACACGCAATAAACAATGGAGCATACATCAGCAGGAGTTTTAAAAAAAGATGAATTTGATGCTGTTAATGCTGTTAAAGTGAGTATGCAAGTTTAAAAAGGTGGGTTTTAAGAGCAGTTCTGAATTCTGTAATGGAGTCCAGTAAGCAGATGTGACAGGGAATGGAGTTGCAGAGTTTGGGTGCAGCATAGGAGAAAGCCCTGGCACCCATTGTGCTGAGGTTGATGGCTGGTAGTGCCAATACACTTGCTGGTGAAGACTGCAAGGGAGCGAGATGGGGTGTAAGTCTGAAGGAAACTTGTGAGATAAGCAGGGGATAGGATTATGAAGCGCTTTGAATGTTAATAATACAATTTTAAAATTAATCCGCTTTGACACAGGACGCCAGAGTAATTGAATCAGCAGGGGAGAGACATGTTCAGTGGCTTTGAACGTGTAATAATCCATGCTGCAGAATTCTGGATGAGCTGAAGTTGGTGCATAAGTTTGTTGGGGATGCCTGCCAGGATCACACTGCAGTAGTTAATGCGTGATGTCACCAAAGCATTGACTCAGACTTCCGTCCATTGTTGTGTTAAAGCAGGGCGTAGTGTGGAGATGTTTCGCAGATGGAAAAAGGCAGTTTATGCCCAAGGCTCTTTGTTATTCTAGATAGTACCCTTTCCTTTTCCAGTCAGTGTGTTATTCATGTCTGTAGCGGAGACAGACACGATGGTTCTAGCAATGGGCAGAGAGCAAATATTAGATTTTGAGAGTGTAGCTTTAGCGCCAACGAGGAGTTCATAATTGTTTCTCATCGACAGGTATATCATGGAGACGAGCAGTGCTGGGCTTAGTGGACACATAAAGCAGTGTATCATCAGCATAGCAGTGGAAATGGCTACCGTAGTGATGGAAGATAGTGCCAAGAGGGAGGAGGTAAATAATACACTGGAGTTGCCCAACACTGAATCCTGTGGAACTCCACGAGGAACTATCAAACTTTCTGACCGATAATTCTGAATTTGTACAAAATGTGTACTGTCTGTAAGGTAGGAAGCAAACCGCTTATTCACAGTGCCCCCAACTCCGATGCTCGCCAGACGATCCATGAGGAGTTGATGGGATATAGTATCAAAGGCTGCGGTGAGGTCAAGAAGGATGAGGATAGAGAGTAGACTGGAGTCAGCTGCACGAAGGAGGTCATTAGTGAGCTTAACCAGGGCTGTTTCTGTGCTATGATTGGGGTGAAAGCCAGATTGGAATTGTTCAAAGAGACTACTATTATCATAGATTTGGAGTAGAGATGCAAATACCCTCCCAATGATTTTGGAAATGAATGGTAAATTGGGAATAGGCCGATAGTTGTTTTTGTCAGTAGAATCTTTTTTTTTTTTGGCTGATTATGGCAACCTTCAGTGAAGGGGGAACTGAACAAGTGGACAGAGAGGCGTTGATGATGGAGGTTATCAGGGAGATGATAGAGGGCAGGCATGTTTTAACTCGGTTTGTGGGAATTGGATCCAGGTAATATGTCAAAGTGCTAGACTCAGTAATAAGTTCAGAAATGTGATGTTTCAGTTGGAAGACTTAAGACATACGGATGGGGACAGTTTCATGGCGCTTGCTGATAGTAAATCAGTCTGCGTGATGTTAGCAGAGGTTAGCAGCTCACGAATGGTACTAATTTTGGAGCTGAAAAACTTCAAAAAAGAAGGATATTGTTCATTAGAAAGGTTACTGTTCACATTGGTTTCAGGTGGCTTTAGTAACATTTTAACTGTGGAGAAGAGAGTTCCAGTATTCCCTTCAAATGTACTGATGATATTTGAATAATAGGATGCTTTAGCTGTTGAAAGAGCATTTTTGTAATGGCTTATATGATCCCAATACATTTGTTTGTGAACAGCAAGTCCAGTCTTGGTGCGAAGCCTCTCAAGGCACCAACCTATAGCCTTGAGCTGACGTAATTCAGGTGTGTACCAGGGAGCAGCATGGGCAAATGAGACAACCCGTGTTTTCAGGGTGCCTGAAGTATCAAGTGCAGAAGATAAAGTATTACTGTCCAGAAGATCAGACAGTGAGGAAGTGGGAATAGGAAAGGGGTTCTAGTTAAACTGCTGAGATCATCTGGATTAACATATCTAATGTTGTGGTATGATATGGTGTGATGTTGAATAACACAGCGTTATGGTCAGAGAAGAGTAGTTCAGCAGAGCTGATGTTATATGATGCGATGCCAGAACAGCTAACTAGGTCAAGGATACGACCCTTGGTGTGGGCTGTAAAGTTGACATATTGTGTTAGAGCAAAGCAATCTAACATTGCTTTAAAATCTTTAGTGAACATATTGCCAGTGTTATCAAAATGAACATCTCAATCCCCAATTAGGATTATATTCTGAGACATTGCACTAAGGGTGGTTAAAACTGTCAAGAGTTCAGTGATAAAACTATGTGACGCCTTGAGTGGTCTGTACAGAGCAGCAATGATGATGGTGTAGGTCCATAGAGCTTATCAGCCAGCGGTTACAAGGAAGATTCATCAGGTAGGGAGTGGCGTTACTTTTATACCATCGCGATAGATCAGCACAAGACCGCCCCCTCTGCCCGAAGACCAAGGTTTTCATATGTAAACAAATCGTGGTGGAGTTGCTGAATTTACCTGTAGAAAGTCTGCCAGGTTTCCGTGAGACTTATATAGTCCAGGTTCTACTGTGATGACGTCATTGACCAGAGGGGCTTTGTTAGTGATGGATCAGATATTGTAGAGGACCAATTTATGACAGGTCTTGCACGTATAAACAGCTGATTTAACGAGCGGAGTTAGCACACTGTGGTCTACGGGCCGGTCACGTTGTAATACGTCATGTGGCTGAGAGGCCCGGTGTGTTGTGGTTACACCGCCCCGAGCTGCCTCCCCGGCACGTTCAAGCCACTCCCCCAGCTCGGACGTGCCGGAAACATCCGAGCGCTCGGCTCGCGCTCTGAGGAGACGAGCGCTGCACTGCACCAGGTGTTTGCCATCATCCATCAGGCACACCTGTGGCAATCAGGAAGCCCTCTACAAGAAGTCTCCCAGAACACCACTCCGTGCTTCGACGTATTGAACCCTGCGACTCTCCCTCCGCGACTTCCACGGCTCCCCTCGTCCCCAGCGGCCTTCACGTTTTTCCCCGGACCTCTCCAGCGATCTCCCCCCCTTGTCCCTCTACCTGGACCCCTCCTTTCGGACTCGACTTCCCGGATCTTGGACCCGGACTTCCTCGGACAACCCCTCTTGGATCACGGACTCGACTTTCTTGCCAGGTGCACGCACATTATTTCAACACGTCCTTGTCATTTACATACCGCACCACACATAGGCTAAGAACACTCACACATAGTTATACACGCAAACCACTGGACACCACACATAGTTTATTCACACATCCCACTAACAGAACGTTTTTGCACCATACATTCCCCTCCCCCAATAAAACCGCCTTTTGGATTTTGAACTGTCATCCTGTGTCTGTCTGCCTTGGGTTTCGCCACGCGGGTCGGGTTGTGGTGCGCGAGCATAACAGAACGTCGGAGCCATTATGGACCCAGGAAAACCCAAGGGGCAGACGGTCCCTGGTCCCCTAAGCCCCAGAGCCCCGTCCCCCTAGAGGCAGTAGTAAGAAGTCACAGCTGCCAACTTGCCTCTCTCCACTCAGAGATTTCTACTGCCTTCACCCATGTCACCGGAGAGATCAGCGATTTTCAGTCCGGCTCCCAGGCCGCAACAAGCGTGTTAGACGCCCTCTCCGCGCAGATCGCTGCACTCACTACAGCGGTCTCCAGGATGAGCGACCACCCTGCTCTGGCCCCGGTCCCTGCCCCCAGCTCGGCCTCCGGATTCCCCGTTCCTGGTCCCGACCTTCCTCCTCCTCCGAGTCAACCCCCACTGGATCCCCGGTTCGAGCCTAACCTTCCCTGCCCCAAGGCCTTCGGTGGGGAGTTCGAGCTGTGCAGGGGTTTCCTTGGTCAGTGTGAGCTCCTGTTCAAACACCAGCCAGCCAGATATAGGACAGGAGAGACTAAGGTAGCCCTTATGTCCCTCCTCACCGGCAAAGCCCTCAGCTGGGCCATAGCGGCGGTTGGCCATACCGAGCAGCTCGCCTCGGACTATGGTGCCTTCCGCCGCGAGTTCTGTCTGGTGTTCGACCACCCAGCTGACGGGCAGGACGCTGCCAGCCGCCTCCATTCCATCCAGCAGAGAGCCAGGTCGGCGGCAGATTATTTCTAGGAGGTGAGGATACTCGCGGCCGACAGTGGGTGGGATGACACTGCGCTCAAGAGCGCGTACAGGAGGGGGCTGAGCGAGCCCATCAAAGATCTCATCGTTCGGGACCGCCCTGCCTCCATCAACGAGCTCGTCACCCTCTCCTGAATGGACGAACGGCTGCGGGAGCGGCGCCAGGAACGCGCGCTGCGCACTAGCTCCTCCCATAGACCAACCCCCGTCCGTTCTACCGGTGCCTTCCCTGGGTCAGCGTCCCGCGGGCTCTCTCCACCCTCACACTCCCCCTCGCAACACTGGGTGGCTTCTGGATCCAGGCCGGAGGAGGAGCCCATGCAGTTGGGTCGGTCATGGCTCCGGCTGGAGGTTAGGGAGCAGAGGATGCGTGACCACCTCTGCCTCTACTGCGGGAGGTCGGGCCACTACATCAAAGGCTGCCCGACTCGCCCAAAAGACCCGGCTCACTAGCGAGGGGTGTCCTAGTGAGCCTGACGACCCTTCCTCAGCCCCAGCCCAAGAAGGAGCACAACCAGCTTTTCCCGGTCACTCTCACCTGGGGTAACGACTCACTGTCTATTGGTGCACTCCTGGATTCGGGGGCGGACGAGTGTTTGATGGACATCTCGCTGGCCCGGCAGGCCGGCATTCCACTCGTCCCCCTAGACACACCCCTCACAGCCCATGCCCTAGATGGTCGTTCACTTGGTAAGATCATACACAGCACTGCTTCCCTTACTCTTTCGGGTAATCACGTGGTACCTATGCGTTTTTTGGTTTTGCACGCCCCACAGTGCCCCTGGTGTTAGGAAGACCGTGGTTGGAACGGCACGATCCCTACATCTCTTGGTCTACTGGGCGGATTTTGGGTTGGAGCGTTGTGTGTCATGCCAACTGCCTTCGCTCTGCCCACTCCCCGTCCAGTGGCCTCAGACCCATGCCTCCTCCCACGGATCTCACTGGTGTTCCTCCCATTTATCACGATTTAGCCCCTGTATTTAGTAAGGACAGTGCACTTTCCCTCCCCCCTCACCGTCCCTATGATTGCGCCATAGATCTCCTTCCCACCGTTCGGTTGTATAACCTCTCCGTACCGGAGAAGGAGTCTATGCGCAATTATATCAGAGTCCCTGGCCTCAGGAATCATAAGGCCCTCGTCTTCCCCGGTGACAGCGGGCTTCTTTTTTGTGGCAAAGAAAGAGGGCAGCATGAGGCCTTGCATAGATTATCGACTGCTAAATGACATCACGGTTAAAAGTAAATATCCACTCCCCCTTATGAGTTCCATGTTCGAGTCACTCACTCACGCCACAGTGTTCGCCAAGCTAGACCTACGGAGCGTGTACCACCTGGTGCGCATCCGGGAAGGGGATGAATGGAAGACGGCCTTCAACACCCACCTAGGGCATTTCGAGTACCTCGTTATGCCCTTCGGCCTCACCAACGCCCCGGCCGTCTTCCAGGCATTGGTCAACGACGTGTTCCGGGACATGCTGAACACGTTCGTGGTGATATACCTGGATGACATCCTCATGTTCTCCAGGACTGAGGAGGAACACCACCAGCATGTCTGCCTGGTCCTCCAACGGCTGCTGGAGAACAGACTCTTCGTGAAGGCCGAGAAGTGTGTGTTCCACTCCGCCTCCGTGGAGTTCCTTGGCCACATCGTGGAGAAGGGGCTCGTCCGCACCGACCCCAGGAAGACTCGAGCGGTGGAGGACTGGGCACGGCCCACCAACAGGACGCAACTCCAGCGCTTCCTGGGGTTTGCAAACTTCTACCGGCGCTTCATCAGGGGGTTCAGCCGTGTGGCCGCTGCACTCACCTCCACCCTCCGCCCCTTCTCCTGGACCTCGGAGGCAGAGGCCGCCTTCTCGGCCCTGAAGAGGCTATTCACAACGGCTCTGGTGTTCGCTCACCCGGACCCGTCCAGGCAGTTCATCGTGTAGGTGGACGCATCGGACACGGGCATCGGAGCCGTCCTCTCCCAGTGGTCGGAGGAGGACCAGAAGATCCAACCATGCGCCGCCTTCTCCCGGCGTTTCAGTCCTGCAGAGAAGAACTATGACACCGGCAACAGGGAGTTGCTGGCCGTCCACGCTGCCCTAGAGGAGTGGAGACACTGGCTGGAGGGACCAGGGCAGCCGTTCATCGTATGGTCCGATCACAAGAACCTGACCTACGTGCGGACGGCTAGGAGGCTCAACCCCAGGCAGGCGCGCTGGGCTCTCTTCTTCAGCCGGTTCGACTTCACTCTCACCTACCGCCCGGGCACCAAGAACGTCAGGGCAGACGCCCTCTCCCGTCTGTTTCCCGAGGGGTCCCCTGACGCCCCAGACACCATCCTTCCCCCGGCCAGGGTGGTGGGTGTCGTCACCTGGGCCATCGAATCGGTGGTGAGAAGGGCCCAGCCCGACCCAGGCAATGGACCACGGAACCGACTATTTGTGCCTCCCTCTGTGCGGCCCCAGTTGCTGGAGTGGGGCCTCTCCAGCCGTTTTGTCTGCCACCCCGGTGTCCACCGAACGGCGGCCTTCATCTGCAGGGGTTTCTGGTGGCCCACCATGGAAGCAGACACCAAGGAGTTCGTGGCTGCCTGCACCACCTGCGCCCGCAGCAAGGCTCTCCATCGCCCTCCAGCAGGTCTCCTGCGCCCCCTTCCTGCCCCCGGCCGACCTTGGTCCCACATTGCCTTGGACTTTGTAACTGGCCTTCCCGTGTCCCAAGGCAATGACACCATTCTGACCATTGTCGACCGGTTTTCCAAGGCCGTCCACTTTGTCGCCCTCACCAAACTCCCCTCTGCAGCCGAGACGGCGGACCTTTTCATCTTCCACGTCGTCTGACCCCATGTCTCTGACCGTGGTCCCTAGTTCACTTCTAAGGTGTGGCAGGCCTTCTGTAAGGGGATTGGGGCCACGGTCAGCCTCTCCTCCGGGTATCACCCCCAGACCAATGGGCAGGCAGAGCGGGCCAATCAAGCCCTGGAGGCGGCTTTGCGTTGCGTTACCACCAGCAACCCCGCCTCCTGGAGCAAGTCCCTGCCCTGGGTGGAGTACTCGCTCAACTCCATGTAGAGTTTGGCTACCGGTTTGTTCCCCTTCGAATGTTCCCTTGGCTATCAACCCCCTCTGTTCCCCCGTCAGGAGTTGGAGGTTGTGGTCCCGTCCACGAGATCCCATCTCCGCCGATGTCGGCGCGTTTTGAAGACCGCCCGAGCCGCTATGTTGCAAGCTACAGAGCGGGCCCTGCGCAGCGCCAACTGGTGGAGAGTGCCGGCCCCGGCCTATCGACCTGGCCAGAGGTTATGGCTCCTGGCCCGGGATCTGCCCCTCCCTACCCTCAACCGGAAGCTGGCTCCCAGCTACGTCGGTCCCTACACCATCGTTCGCATCGTCAACCCATCGGCGGTGCGTCTCCATCTCCCTATACCTCACTCAAGATCTATCCCGTCTTCCATGTCTCGAGCCTCAAACCGGTAGCCTCCAGCTCACTGTCCAAGCTCCTCCACCCCCCAGGGTCCTCGACGGTGGTAACATGGTCTGGTATGTCGACCGGCTGCTCGCCGTACGCCGCCGGGGGCGTGGGTACCAATACCTGGGGGACTGGGTTGGCTATGGGACCGAGGACCGCAGCTGGGTTCCCCGGTCCTACCTGGCCGACCCCGCACTCCTGGAGGAGTTCTATCGGGCCCACCCCAACGCCATCGGACGGTCGCCCGGTGTCTCCCGTAGGAGGGGGGGGGTCCTGTTGTGGTTACACCGCTCCAAGCTGCCTCCCCGGCACGTTCAAGCCGCTCCCCCAGCTCGGACGTGCCGGAAACATCCGAGAGCTTGGCTCGTGCTCTGAGGAGACGAGCGCTGCACTGCACCAGGTGTTTGCCACCATCCATCAGGCACACATGCGGCAATCAGGCAGACCTCTACAATAAGTCTCCCAGAACACCACTCCGTGCTTCGACGTACTGAACCCTGCGACTCTCCCTCCGCGACTTCCACGGCTCCCCGCGTCTCCCTCGTCCCCAGCGACCTTCACGTTTTTCCCCGGACCTCTCTAGCGATCTCCCCCCGTGTCCCTCTTCCTGGACCCCTCCTTTCGGACTCGACTTCTCGGACCCGGACTTCCTCGGACAACCCCTCTTGGATAACGGACTCGACTTTCTTGCCAGGTGCACGCACATTATTTCAACACCTCCTTGTCGTTTACATACCGCACCACACATAGGCTAAGAAAACTCACACATAGTTATACGCGCAAACCACGGGACACCAGACATAGTTTATTCACACATCCAACTAACAGAACGCTTTTGCACCATACATTCCCCTCCCCCAATGAAACCGCCTTTTTGGATTTTGAAGTCATGTGTCTGTCTGCCTTGGGTTTTGCCACACGGGTCGGGTTCTGGTGCGCGACCATAACACGGTGCCTCATAATAGTCTGTATGGGGAACACTCCTGCTGAGTGGGTTAATGACAGATGAGGTCAGTGGGGGGAGCTAGCGGGCAAAACAGTACTGTGGGATGCCACTGTAGGCGGAAACGGAGGTTCCGGTAGGGAAGTGTGGGATGTAAACAGTCAGTCACTTGTAGCCTCTTTACAGAATAAGGGGAACAAAATATTTTGGCTGAGCTCCTCTAGAGCTGCAGTACCCAAAGTGGATGTCGCAGTATACATCCCCTGGTGCTGCAGAATCTGCTTATCTCATATTCAGACGATATGTTCACAATATAAAACATTTAATACTTGATTTCAATCTATGATTTAACAGTCATCAGATAAAAAATACACAATATATATGTATGCCTATTGTACAATCTAAGTGGTGTGCCCAGCAATGGTGTTAGCATCATTTAGCTTCTGTGAGAATGTATATGGTTGCTGTGGGTAACAGTGCCAGCATACTTAACTTCCCATCAGCAAACCACTTGCTCTTACTTTCAGAGTGTATTCGCCCTGTCTCACCAGACAGTTAAAAAAAAACTATAAAAGACCGATTTACCACAGTTCAGAGACCAAAAAGAACTTGTCAGCCATTAACACCACATGCAGCACCCCAAGCAACCAGCTTCAGAAAGCCCAAAAATCAGACAGTACAATGGACAACTACCTTTAGATGTAGTCACGCATGGAGTGGTGACGCGATTAACATCCGCAGATGGAGCCCTGCTGATCATTCCCAGGTCTCGGGTTGGTTCCAAAGGGTGATGGGGCTTTTGCTTTTACTTTTCTCTTTATGTGGCTTTTTATGGAGCTCTAATCTCTCCTCAGCTTCACATGGATTTGTGTTATTTTAGGGGGTCGTGTGTGGTCTGTGTGAGTGTGTGAGAAAAGAGAGAAAGGCTCTGACCCAGCAAAGGCACTGGCAGCCGACCTGTTTGTTATATTTGTTATATTCGGTCCGTTGCTGCCATCTATAGGCGGACTAGTGTATTGATATTACGGGTGCCTTTGGAGTGTCATGTGACAGTTGATGTATAATAAAACCACCGGCTGTCATGACGGCAAATTGCGAATCCGTCTCCCGACAGATTTATGTTGTAACCTAGCAGTCTAAGTTGGGCAATACTCTAAGGAAGATACAACAAAGAGGCGACAAGGATCTTATTCGACATCCGCGTGTGTTTCTCCGCTGGTTTTGAAGATTCTGAGCCGGACTGTTGCTGAGAAAGCTGGAAGCTAGCAGGTTAGCAAGTTAGCTTCATCGTCAGAGGCTGCAGTGTCGGCAGAGGTAAGATACTTGTGAAAAAAACGGCGAACGAGGTGAAAATGGCGGGGATGATTGGGAGCATTGGCCCCTTTGATGAAAATACTGAGCAGTGGCGCTCTTACAAAGAACATTTTGAATACTTTGTTCAAGCAAATGGGATTGCAGATGAGAAGATTGTGCCAACGTTCTTGAGTGTAATGGGGCCGAAAACTTTTGGTGTGCTGCGTTGCCTGGTCCAGCCAGCCAAGCTTGGGACTAAAAGCTACGCTAGCATAGTGCCTACGTTGACGGCCCATTTCTCACCCAAGCCACTGGTAATTGCAGAACGTTTTCGTTTCCATAAAAGGAACCAAGAGTAAGGGGAGAGTGTAAGTGTTTGTGGCTGCACTGAGGAGGCTGGCAGAGCATGGTGAATTCAATGATGTGCTGAATGACACCATTTGAGACAGACTCATGTGCGGGCTGAGGAGTGAGGCTACTTAGAAACGTCTGCTAACTGAAGGTTCACTCACATGGATAAAGCTGTCGAGATTGCTGTGTCAAAGGAGCTAGCTACCAGGGAGGCTCAGCACACCTCAGTGCAAATGGTAAACTACACCGGGTCTCCACCGAGGACAAGTGGGCTCATCAAAAATGTTACCGATGCGACAAAACAGGACATTTTGCAGCTGATTGTTGGGAATAAGGATGTGGATTGCAGGAAGTGTTGAAAAAAGGGGCACCTGGAACGCGCTTGCAGAAGTAAGGGAGCTGACAGAAACCCAAGGCAAGTAACCAAATAGCCAATGCCCAAATTCAAAAAGAGACGGTCTGTACACAGTGTGGAACCAAGCCACACCACCGCTGAGCCCAACAGCTCATCTGATGAGGCATCAGTGTATGTACTGTCAGTGCAGGGAGGTCCAGATGGATATTGGGAAACTCCACTGCTGGAGGGGAAACCAGTGCGCATGGAAATTGACACCGGTGCAGCTGTCCCAAACGTGTCGTATGCTGTTTACAAAAAAACCTTGCAGCACCTTCCATTACAACCAACCAGCCTCAAACTGAAAACATACACCGGCGAGTCAGTGCGAACAAAAGGCGTTGTCAATGTCCCAGTCCTGGTGAATGGCCAGACAGCTAAACTACCATTGTATGTAGTCAAAGGTAACTTTCCATCTCTGCTGGGTCGGTTGTGGCTGGAGGAGCTCACACTGGACTGGCCTGCAATTCGTATGGTGTGCAAAGGTGAAAAACGTCTGACAACGGTTCTGAACAAACATGCAGATGTGTTCAAGGAGGAACTGGGAACAATGAAAGACAAAACAGTTAAACTGAACATTCAGCCGGATAGCAAACCAAGGTTCATGAAAGCCAGACCAGTTCCCTACGCAATAAAGCCAAAAGTGGAAGCCGAGCTGGAATCCTCGGTCAATAGGGGAGTGCTGCATCCTGTCAGCCAGAGTGACTGGGCCACTCCAATCGTGCCAGTTATAAAAAAAGGATAATTTGGTGAGAATCTGCGGCGACTTCGAAGTCACCATAAACCCAGTGCTTGAGGCTGAACAATATCCACTGCCCCACATTGAGGAGCTTTTCACTGGATTGGCTGGAGGACAAAAATTCAGCAAAATTGACCTCGCACAAGCCTACCTCCAGATGCAAGTCGATGAGAAGTCGAGAGAGCTGCTCACAAGTCACTCACAAGGGCCTCTACCAATACTGCATGCTACCCTTTGGAATAACATCGGCCCCGGCTCTCTTCCAGCGTGCGATGGACCAGATACTGAGCAGCTTGGCTGGTGTCCAATGCTACTTGGATGACATACTGGTCACTGCGAAGACAGAGCAAGAGCACCTGGAAAATCTGGACGCCACACTGCAGCGGCTGGAAGAATATGGACTCAGGGTCCGCAGATCAACGTGTGAGTTGTTCCAGTCTGCAGTAGAGTATTTGGGTCACGTAATAGATTCAGAGGGCTTACACAAAGCTCCATCCAAAATCAAAGCGATCGTGGAAGCACCGACGCCTCATAATGTGAGTCAACTACGCGCTTATCTCGGGCTCCTAAACTAATATGGGGAATTCATACCGAGCCTCTCTTCTCTGCAGCGACCGCTTCACCAGCTGCTGTGCCATGGTGAGGCATGGAAATGGATTGAACAGTGTGAGGCTGCCTTTGCGCAAACAAAAAAGGTGCTGCTTGAGTCTGACACGCTGGCACACTTTGACCCCACATTGCCCTTACAACTCGCATGTGATGCTTCCCCTTATGGAGTGGGAACTCCAACTATGCGCAAATTGAACGAGAAGCGCTGGGAATTGTGTTTGGAGTCAGAAAATTTCACCAATATCTCTTTGGGAGGAAATGTGTCCTTCTGACAGACCACCGTCCCCTGACAACAATTTCCGGGCCCCATACTGGTATTCCTTTCTTGGCAGCTAGTTGGATGCAAAGATGGGCCTTGTTGTTGTGCGCCCATGACTACGACATCAAATACCGCAAGTCGGAGCTGCATGCAAATGCCGACAGTCTCTCTAGGCTGCCCCTGCCGGTTGACCATGGTGAGCCACAGCAGGCTAGCATTTTCTATGTCAGGCAAGTGGAGGAGGGTCCCATCACTTCTACTCAAGTGAAATGACACACCCGAAATGACCCTGTGCTGTCCAAACTGATAGATGTTGTGATCAGTGGCAGGAGTGGGAACCTTCCAGAGCTAAAACCATACCTAGCAAGAAGGAATGAGCTCTCTGTGCAGGCAGGATGTTTCCTATGGGGACACAGAGTGATTATTCCACCCACGCTGCGAAAAAGGCTACTACAGCAGGTACATGCAGGCCACAGCGGAATGGTCCGCATGAAAGAACTCGCCAGGAGCTACTTCTGGTGGCGTGGGCTGGATGGGCAAATAGAAGAGACTTAGAGAACATATCCATCTTGTCAGCAGGTGCGCGGCATGCCACAGCCAGCCCCCCTCCACCCATGGGAATGGCCAGAGGGACCCTGGCAGTGTGTCTACATTGATTTTGCTGGCCCGTTCGAGGAGAGGATGTTTCTGGTGGCAGTTGATGCTCACAGCAAGTGGCCAGAAGTGGCCATAATGACATCAACAACAGCTGAGAAAACCATCGAGAAACTTGGGGAAATGTTCAGTCGGTTTGGCTTCCCAGAACAGCTGGTAAATGGAGTGCAACACATCCGCTCTGTTCCCTATCTCCTATCTACTAATGGATTGGCAGAGAGATTTGTTCAGAGCATGAAGCACACTTTGAGGGCTTCTCAGGGCCAAGGCTCTCTCCACCAGAGGCTGAACAACTTCCTGCTGTCTTACAGAAATGTGCCCCATGCAATCACAAGAGCTGCTGCTGCGGTACTGCTCATGAAGAGACAAATCCGCACCAACCTCGACCTCCTAAAACCACCAATGACCAAAGAGACTGTTCACCTGAAACAACAAACTCAGGTTCAACAACGCCAACATAAAGCAAAAGAAAGGGTTTTCTTCCCAGGTGACAGTGTACTGGCACGCAACTATAACACCAGACCAAAATGGGTGCCAGCCACCGTCCTGGCACAGACAGTGCCTGTGTCCTATACAGTCCGGACAACTGAGGACACCGTCTGGAGGAGACACACAGACCAACTGCTTGCTGCAGAAACAGCGTCTGAGAACACTACATCACCACTACCAGTGGTCTGTGCTGAGCCATATGAGCAGGACAACCCAGCCCAACCCATCCTCACCCAGAATGCACCAGGTCACACAGAAACTGCTTCTTCTGGGCCCATCTCTTAAGCAGTTTCAGAGACAGAACTGTCATCATGCTCCACACTGACGTATGTCCCTGTTGCACCCCTTGTAGATCCGCCAGAAGCTGGTGCTAACTGCCGGTATCCCCAGAGAGAACGGCGGTCTCCTAAACGCCTAGATTTATAGTAGCCACACCCTGAAGAATGAGGCAGAATAATCCCCAGGGTTATGGAAGGGTCTGAGTAGTCCACCTCATTTCCTTAGTTAAAAAAAAGTAATATTGTTGCTTGTCACTGGGAGTAAGGGGGACTGTTAATTATATTATTGGTAATTGAACAGTTTTGATTCTAGGGATTTGAGATATTTCAGTTACCATGGACAACATAGTGTTTACATGTTATGATAGTGGTTTATTGGTTACAGGTGTTTGTTCTGATATTAGTGATGTCACATGTTCATTAAGTGGGGAGGAGATGTTATATATTGTGATTATACCTGGTCCGTTGCTGCCACCTATAGGCGGATCAGTGTATTGATATTACGGATCCCTTGGAGTGTCATGTAACGGTTGTTGTATAATAAAACCACCGGCTGTCATGACGGCAAATTTCGAATCCCTCTCCCGACTTTTATGTTGTAACCTAGCAGTATAAGTTGGTCAATACTCTAAGGGAGATACAACACTGTTGGTGCAGCAAGTCAATTTGAACAGTTGTGGCGTCATCCCTCTGACCCATCCAGCCAGCTCAGAAACCCAGCGTTCCTCCAGGACTTCTACTGCTTCTCTTAGTTTGCCACTCGGCCATTGCGTGGAGAGAGTTTTATGGTCCTACACGAGCATCTGGAAGTGCAGGGTCTTAACTGGGGACGTGCCTGTTTATGGCACCAACGATGGGGCTACCTCGATGACCAGGAAGGTGAAGGCTTCGCAATGAACGTCAAGGAGAAACATCTAGACGCTCTGGTAGCCTGTTGCGTGCTGGGCTGAAAGGCGGTATCTGTGGAAGCTACGCCTCCAGATGAAGTATCAGATCAAATTGTGAACATTAAACATTAACTTTTCATATCTTTTGAAATGTTGGTTGTTCATTGTGGTGTGCAGTGGGATGGGGTCTGAGCACCAGTCTCTGCTGCTGTGTGTGAAGGTCTGACCACCAGGCTCTGCTGCTGTGTGTGAGGGTGTGTGTGAAGGTTCGGTGGTTGTGTGAGGGTGTGTGTGAAGGTCTGCTGCTGTGTGTGAAGGTGCAGTTGTTGTGTTGAGGTGTGTGAAGCTGCGGTGGTCACCACAGGACAAGGTGCTGCTCCCATACCATCTGCTCATGACAGGAGCAGGTGGTATGTGTGAATGATCTGCCCTACAGACGAATGATCTGCCCTACAGACGATTGATCTGCCCTACAGACGACAGATGGCGGGTGACTTGTGGCGGACTGAACCTTCTTCACATTTTCACCATTTGAACGAACCTAGCATAAATGTGCAAGGGAACAATGACAACATATCGAAAACAAATGACAAAATCCATTCCGCACCGAGGCTGTGGTAAGACAGGACGGCCAGAAAACAACAAAACACACAAACCAAACCGAACGAAACAAAACAAAACAAAACTAAACTAAACTAAACTAAACATACACTGAGAGGTTTCCTTTTTTCATCCAGAAGTTCCGCAGCTTTTTAACTGAATAACTGCCACTGAAGGAAGCTGAAGGGCAACTTCACATTGGTATTTCCCTCCCATGAATGAGAACTACTCCCCCACAGCTTCAAGCATCAAGTTTGTCCAAAACTCAAGGATGAACTCGTAGTTACAAACGCGCTGTAATCTGGCAGTACTGACGCTAAAACAAGACGCGCTGTACTCGGACAGTACTGACGCTAAAACAAGACGTACTGTAATCTGGCAGTACTGACGCTAAAACAAGATGTACTGTAATCTGACAGTACTGAAGCTAAAACAAGACGCGCTGTACTCGGACAGTACTGACGCTAAAACAAGACGCGCTGTACTCGGACAGTACTGACGCTAAAACAAGACGCGCTGTAATCTGGCAGTACTGACGCTAAAAACAAGACGTACTGTAACGCTATAACAAGATGCGCTCTACTCTGAAAGGACTGACGCTAAAACAAGATGGACTCCGCTGAGACGCTTTTGGCTGCTTGTGGGACGCAACTATCCTACCCTGCCTCCTCTCACAGATGCTTTCTTTTTTTGGATTTTTTTGCCCCCTTTTCCTCCCTATTTGTATTGGCCAATTACCCCACTCTTCCGAGCCGTCCCGGTCTCTGCTCCACCCCCTCTGCCGAGCAAGGGAGGGTTGCAAACTACCACATGCCTCCTCTGATACATGTGGAGTCACCAGCAGCTTCTTTTCACCTGACAGGAGTTTCACCCGGGGGATGTAGCGCGTGGGAGGATCATGTTATTCCCCCCAGTTCCCCCTCCCCCCCGAACAGGCACCCCGACCAACCAGAGGAGGCGCTAGTGCAGCGACCAGGACACATACCCACACCCGGCTTCCCACCCACAGACACGGCCATTTGTGTCTGTAAGGATGCCCGACAACCATACTACCGGGACACCTATCACGATGCTTTTAACACTCCACATCTGCTCCATGTGAGCATTCATATTCCACCTCCCTCACCTGTGTTAAGAACAAGATGAGACAGTGCGATTATTAGAAAAGGACAACAGAACTCGGTTGCACTGTCCACGATACCCCCTTGCACAAAGAGACAGTTTCTCAGCCTTTCCATCTAGGTGGTTGTTTAAACTGGGTGACTGTCCCACATGAATCCATTGCCAGTGACTTAAAGGTACGTCCTAGGATGCCCTGGGACACATCATCAGTGATCTTTCCTGAGGTCCTCGGGTGTTTTGGGGTCTTTCACACACCCTCTCTCAGACGACCCAAACAGGGTGGATCAGGCCCTGGCTGGTGTCCCAGCAGCACTGGCCCACAGGTAACTCCTCCTGAGCCCAAGTCATCTAGAGGCCCTCTCTGCAGCCCTTATGGGGGACTTGAATGTCTTGCCAACAACAAACATGTTGACAACCTGATGTATATATCTGTCTCTAATGCAAATGTATGCCTACACACAAATGAGTGATAATTGTGCTTGGCTGTAATAGGCCTATGAGGTGCTGCATTACTGTTTGGGGTGCCATGGGGATGGGAAGGATTTATAGGGGTGCTATGGGGATGGAAATGTTATGCTCGCGCACCAGAACCCGACCCGTGTGGCGAAACCCAAGGCAGACAGACACAGAATGACAGTTCAAAATCCAAAAGGCGGTTTTATTGGGGGAGGGGAATAACAAGAAGGGGAGATAGCAAATACTGCCACTAAATAATAAATGGAATAGAGTAGGGGGAATGTATGGTGCAAAAAACGTTCTGTTAGTGGGATGTGTGAATAAACCATGTGCTTTGTCCAATGGTTTGCGTGTATAACTATGTTTGAGTGTTTTTAGCCTATGTGTGGTGCGGTACGTAAATGACAAGGAGGTGTTGAATAATGTGCATGCACCTGGCGAGCAAGCCCAGTCCGTGATCCAAAAGGGGTTTTCCGAGGAAGTCCGGGTCCGAGAAGTCGAGTCCGAAAGGAGGGGTCCAGGTAGGGAGACACGGGGGGAGATCGCTGGAGAGGTCCGGGGAAAAAAGTGAAGTTCGCTGGGGACGAGGGAGACGCGGGGAGCCGTGGAAGTCGCGGAGGAAGAGTATTGGGAGGAAACAGAGAGACACGAATATAAGGCACTGGGGATTAAACGGAATTGCAAGAGGGCAAGGACCGCTGGAGGGCTTGTCAGAGCTTTACCGCAGGGTTCAGTACGTCGAAGCACGGAGTGGTGTTCTAGGAGACTTCTTGTAGAGAGCTGCCTGATTGCCGCAGGTGTGCCTGATGGATGATGGCAAACACCTGGTGCAGTGCAGCGTTCGTCTCCTCAGAGCGTGAGCCAAGCGCTCGGATGTTTCCGGCACGTCCGAGCTGGGGGAGTGGCTTGAACGTGCCGGAGGCAGCTCGGGGCGGTGTAACCACAACAGGAGCCCCCCTCCTACGGGAGACACCAGGCGACCGTCCGATAGCGTTGGGGTGGGCCCGATAGAACTCCTCCAGGAGTGCGGGGTCAGCCAGGTAGGACCGGGGAACTCAGCTGCGGTCCTCGGGCCCATAGCCAACCCAGTCCACCAGGTATTGGTACCTGGTACATGGTAGCTTGGAGAGGGGGAGAAAGGGGGTTGGAGGCTACCGGTCTGAGGTGAGAGACATGGAAGACGGGATGGATCTTGAGTGAGGTAGGGAGATGGAGACGCACCACCGAAGGGTTGACGATGCGGTCGATGGTGTAGGGACCGACGTAGCGGGGAGCCAGCTTCCGGTTGAGGGTAGGGAGGGGCAGGTCCTGGGCCTGGAGCCATACCCTCTGGCCAGGTCGATAGGCTGGGGCCGGCACTCTCCAGCGGTTGGCGCTGCGCCGGGCCCGCTCTTTAGCTTGCAACATAGCGGCCCGGGCTGTCTTCCAAATGCGCCGACATCGGCGGAGTTGGGCCCTCGTGGAAGGGATCGCCACCTCCAACTCCTGATGGGGGAACAGAGGGGGTTGATAGCCAAGGGAACACTCGAAGGGGGACAAACCGGTAGCCGAACTCTCCATGGAGTTGAGCGAGTACTCCACCCAGGGCAGGTACTTGCTCCAGGAGGCGGGGTTGCTGGTGGTAACGCAATGCAAAGCCGCCTCCAGGGCTTGATTGGCCCGCTCTGCCTGCCCATTGGTCTGGGGGTGATACCCGGAGGAGAGGCTGACCGTGGCCCCAATCCCCTTACAGAAGGCCTGCCACACCTTAGAAGTGAACTGGGGACCACGGTCAGAGACATCGCCAGGGGAATCCCATGGGGTCGGACGACGTGGAAGACAAAAAGGTCCGCCGTCTCGGCTGCAGAGGGGAGTTTGGTGAGGGCGACAAAGTGGACGGCCTTGGAAAACCGGTCGACAATGGTCAGAATGGTGTCATTGCCTTGGGACACGGGCAGGCCAGTTACAAAGTCCAAGGCAATGTGGGACCAAGGTTGGCTGGGGACAAGAAGGGGGTGCCGGAGACCTGCTGAAGGGCGATGGAGAACCTTGCTGCGGGCGTAGGTGGTGCAGGCAGCCACGAACTCCCTGGTGTCTGCCTCCATGGTGGGCTACCAGAAACCCCTGCGGATGAAGGCCGCCGTTCAGTGGTCACCAAGGTGGCAGGCAAAACGGCTGAAGAGGCCCCACTCCAGCACCTGGGGCCGGACAGAGGGAGGCACAAATAGCCGTTTCCGGGGTCCATTGCCTGGGCGCGCTGGGCCCTTCTCACCACCGATTCGATGGCCCAGGTGGCCACACCCACCTCCCGGGCCAGGGGAAGGATGGTGTCTGGGGCGTCAGGGGACCCCTCGGGAAACAGACGGGAGAGGGCGTCTGCCCTGACGTTCTTGGTGCCCGGGCGGTAGGTGAGAGTGAAGTCGAACCGGCTGAAGAAGAGAGCCCAGCGCGCCTGCCTGGGGTTGAGCCTCTTAGTCGTCCGCACGTAGGTCAGGTTCTTGTGATCGGACCATACGATGAACGGCTGCCCTGCTCCATCCAGCGAGTGTCTCCACTCCCCTAGGGCGGCGTGGACAGCCAGCCAGCAACTCCCTGTTGCCGATGTCATAGTTCTTCTCTGCAGGACTGAAACGCCGGGAGAAGGCGGCGCACGGGTGGATCTTCTGGTCCTCCTCCGACCACTGGGAGAGGACGGCTCCGATGCCCGCGTCCGATGCACCCACCTACACGATGAACTGCCTGGACGGGTCCGGGTGGGTGAGCACCGGAGCCGTTGTGAATAGCCTCTTCAGGGCCGAGAAGGCGGCCCTGCCTCTGAGGTCCAGGAGAAGGGGCGGAGGGTGGAGGTGAGTGCAGTGAGGGGGGCGGCCACACGGCTGAACCCCCTGATGAAGCGCCGGTAGAAATTTGCAAACCCCAGGAAGCACTAGAGTTGCGTCCTGTTAGTGGGCCGTGCCCACTCCTCTACCGCTCGAGTCTTCCTGGGGTCGGTGCGGACGAGCCCCTTCTCCATGATGTGGCCAAGGTACTCCAAGGAGGCGGAGTGGAACACACACTTCTCAGCCTTCACGAAGAGGCTGTTCTCCAGCAGCCGTTGGAAGACGGGGCGGACATGCTGGTGGTGTTCGTCCTCACTCCTGGAGAAGACAAGGATGTCATCCAGGTACACTACCGCGAACGTGTTCAGCATGTCCCGGAGCACGTCGTTGACCAACGCCTGGAAGACGGCCCGGGTGTTGGTGAGGCCGAAGGGCATAACGAGGTACTCGAAATGCCCTAGGTGGGTGTTGAAGGCCGTGTTCCATTCATCCCCTTCCCGAATGCGCACCAGGTGTATGCGCTCCGTAGGTCTAGCTTGGTGAACACCGTGGCGTGATTGAGTGGCTCGAACGTGGAACTCATAAGGGGGAGTGGATATTTATTTTTAACCGTGATGTCATTTAACAGTTGATAATCTATGCAAGGCCTCAGGCTGCCCTCCTTCTTTGCCACAAAAAAGAAGCCCGCTGCCACCGGGGAAGACGATGGCCTTATGATTCCTGAGGCCAGGGACTCTGATATAATTGCGCATAGACTCCTTCTCTGGTACGGAGAGGTTATACAACGGACCGGTGGGAAGGGCGGCCCCGGGAAGGAGATCTATGACGCAATCATAGGGATGGTGTGGGGGGAGGGAAAGTGCACTGTCCTTACTAAATACAGGGGCTAAATCGTGATAAATGGGAGGAACACCAGTGAGATCCGTGGGAGGAGGCACGGGTCTGAGGCCGCTGGACGGGGAGTGGGCGGAGCGAAGGCAGTTGGCATGACACGCAACTCTCCAACCCAAAATCCGCCCAGTAGACCAAGAGATGTGGGGATCGTGCCGTTCCAACCACGGTCTTCCTAACACCAGGGGCGCTGTGGGAACATGCGAAACCAAAAAACGCATAGTTTCCACGTGATTACCCGAAAGAGTGAGGGTGAGGGAAGGAGTGCTGTATATGATCTTACCAAGTGAACGACCATATAGGGCTTGGGCTGTGAGGGGTGTCTCTAGGGGGACGAGTGGAACGCCGGCCTTTCGGGCCAGCGAGATGTCCATCAAACACTCGTCCGCCCCCGAATCCAGGAGTGAACCAACAGAGAGTGAGTCGTTACCCCAGGTGAGAGTGACCGGGAACAGCTGGTTGTGCTCCTTCTTGGGCTGGGGCTGAGGAAGGGTCGTCAGGCTTACTAGGACACCCCTCGCTGGGTCTTTTGGGCGAGTCGGGCAGGCCTTGATGTAGTGGCCCGACCTCCCGCAGTAGAGGCAGAGGTGGTCACGTATCCTCTGCTCCCTAACCTCCAGCCGGAGCCGTGACCGACCCAACTGCATGGGCTCCTCCTCCGGCCTGGATCCAGAAGCCACCCAGGGTTGCGAGGGGGAGAGTGAGGTTGGAGAGAGCCCGCGGGACGCCGACCCAGGGAAGGCACCGGTTAAACGGACGGGGGTTGGTCTATGGGAGGGCCTAGTGCGCGGGGCGCGTTCCTGGCACCGCTCCCGCAGCCGTTCGTCGATCAGGAGGGCCAGGGTGACAAGCTCGTTGAAGGAGGCAGGGCGGTCCCGAACGATGAGGTCTTTGATGGGCTCGCTCAGCCCCCTCCTGTACGCGCTCTTGAGCGCAGTGTCATCCCACCCACTGTCTGCCGCGAGTATCCTCACCTCCTAGGAATAATCTGCCACTGATCTGGCTCCCTGCTGGATGGAATGGAGGCGGCTGGCAGCGTCCTGCCCGTCAGCTGGGTGGTCGAACACCAGACGGAACTCGCGGCGGAAGGCACCATAGTCCGAGGCGAGCTGCTCGGTATGGCCAACCGCCGCTATGGCCCAGCTGAGGGCTTTGCCGGTGAGGAGGGACATAACAAGGGCTACCTTAGTGTCTCCTGTCCTATATCTGGCTGGCTGGTGTTTGAACAGGAGCTCACACTGACCATGGAAACCCCTGCACAGCTCGAACTCCCCACCGAAGGCCTTGGGGCAGGGAAGGTTAGGCTCGAACCGGGGGTCCAGTGGGGGTTGACTCGGAGGAGGAGGAACGTCGGGATCAGGAACGGGGAATCCGGAGGCCTAGCTGGGGGCAAGGACCAGGGCCAGAGCAGGGTGGTCGCTCATCCTGGAGACCGCTGTAGTGAGTTTAGCGATCTGCGCGGAGAGGGCGTCTAACGCGCTCGTCGCGGCCTGAAGACCGCTGATCTCTCCGGTGACCTGTGTGAAGGCAGTAGAAAGCTCTGAGTGGAGAGAGGCAAGTTGGCAGCTGTGACTTCTTACTACTGCCTCTAGGGGGACGGGGCTCTGGGGCTTAGGGGACCAGGGACCGTCTGCCCCTTGGGTTTGCCTGGGTCCATAATGGCTCCGACGTTCTGTTATGCTCGCGCACCAGAACCCGACCCGTGTGGCGAAACCCAAGGCAGACAGTTCAAAATCCAAAAGGCGGTTTTATTGGGGGAGGGGGAGATAGCAAATACTGCCACTAAATAATAAATGGAATAGAGTGGAATGAATGTATGGTGCAAAAAACGTTCTGTTAATGGGATGTGTGAATAAATGATGTGTGGTGTCCAGTGGTTTGCCTGTAAAATTATGTGTGAGTGTTTTTAGCCTATGTGTGGTGCGGTATGTAAATGAAAAGGAGGTGTTGAATAATGTTCGTGCACCTGGCGAGCAAGTCCAGTCCTTGATCCAAAAGGGGTTGTCCGAGGAAGTCCGGGTCCGAGATCCGGGAAGTCGAGTCCGAAAGGATGGGTCCAGTTAGGGAGACACGGGGGAGATCGCTGGAGAGGTCTGGGGGAAACGTGAAGTTCGCTGGGGACGAGGGAAACGCGGGGAGCCGTGGAAGTCGCGGAGGAAGAGTCTTGGGAGGAAACAGAGACACGAAGATAAGACACTGGGGAATAAACAGAATTGTAAGAGGGCAAGGAACGCTGGAGGGCTTGTCAGAGCTTTACCGCAGGGTTCAGTACGTCGAACCACGGAGTGATGTTCTAGGAGACTTCTTGTAGAGGGCTGCCTGATTGCCACAGGCGTGCCTGATGGATGATGGCAAACACCTGGTGCAGTGCAGCGCTCGTCTCCTCAGAGCGCGAGCCAAGCGCTCGGATGTTTCCGGCACGTCCGATTTGGGGGAGTGGCTTGAACGTGCCGGGGAGGCAGCTCGGGGCAGTGTAACCACAACAGGAAAGGATTTATAGGGGTGTCATGGGGATGGGAGGGATTTATAGGGGTGCTATGGGGATGGGAAGGATGTTAGAGGTGCCATGGGGATGGGAAGGATTTATAGGGATGCTATGGGGATGGAAAGGATTTAGAGGGGTGCTATGGGGATGGAAAGGATTTATAGGGATGCCATGGGGATGGGAAGGATTTATATGGGTGCTATAGTAATGGGAAAGATTTGTAGAGGTGCCCTGGTCAGGAAGATTTGGAAACAACAAACTGCTTATATTTCAAATCTGGACCAAGCCATACACTGTCGTCTCTCTGTCAGTGCTTATTTTGTTTTCCTGACTACATAAATGAATCATGGGCATCCGAGTAGCGTGGCGGTCTATTCCGTTGCCTACCAACATGGGGATCACCGGATCGAATCCCCGTGTTACCTCCAGTTTGGTTGGGTGTCCCTACAGACACAATTGGCCGTGTCTGCGGGTGGGAAGCCAGATGTGGGTGTGGGTCCTGGTCGCTTCACTAGCGCCTCCTCTGGTCGGTCGTTTGCTGATAGGTGCAGGTGAAAGTGTGTCGACAGTTGTGTGCATGTGGTTGACATTTATCCATGGTAAATCTTGCAGGCACCCTGAAAAATATGCCATTGTCATTAGCACACGCCAATAAACAGGAAACTGGTATAACCGCTGCAGTAGAAACCGGAAGTCAGTGGACTACAGTTATGCACACATTCGATTGGCCGAGTACAATTGGGGAGAAAAAAGGGGGGTAAAATAAATAGCTAGATAAATACATAAATAACTGTATCAGGCTTGTAGAACAATGCAAGAACATAGCACTTGTAGAGTAAGAACGCTACCAGAAGTTTAATTAGGAGACACCTGTCTGTCCCCAGCTAGCACGTTCTGCGGGAGAACACAGTACTTGGATGAAACAATGGATTCAGCTCTTTGGTTCATTGGCGGATGGTGGAATCAGAGGGCTGAATTAATTCCTGCATCTTTTTGTGGCTTTTGCTGATGCCCAGGTATGTATCTGTATGTTAATGCTATTGGTCTCACCTAAATTAATCCTCAGGAAGAAGGAGTGCTCGCTGGGCTTGCTCCATCTCTTTAGCTTATGCATATTCATGCATGCAAATACAGCTTATTCTGAAAGAGAGACTTTCGGTGGGGTTTAAACCTATTGATGCCATGGCCCTGAGCCCTGACAAAACATCACAGTGCAGCAGTGGAGCGCCAGTGAATTCAGACTCCGTGACTTGTCCGTGCATAGAAACGACATTTTACATCTTACACATGATCCATCTTCACACTTGTGCTGCTGTTCTCCTGCAAGAATGAGCTGGCCAGTAGGGGGAGCGGGGTGAGTTGACCAGTTTTTACTTGAGGAGTCTTTAAAGTGAGGGCCTGACAGTCACGTCTCCAACTAAATTATGTACATATACACTCACTGGCCACTTTATTAGGTACACCTTGCTAGTACCGGGTTGGACCCCCTTTTGCCTTCAGAACTGCCTTAATCCTTCGTGGCATAGATTCAACAAGGTACTGGAAACATTCCTCAGAGAGTTTGGTCCATATTGACATGATAGCATCACACAGTTGCTGCAGATTTGTCGGCTGCACATCCATGATGCGAATCTCCCGGTCCACCACATCCCAAAAGTGCTCTATTGGATTGAGATCTGGTGACTGTGGAGGCCATTTGAGTACAGTGAACTCATTGTCATGTTCAAGAAACCAGTCTGAAATGATTCGAGCTTTATGACATGGCGCGTTATCCTGCTGGAAGTAGCCTTCAGAAGATGGGAACACTGTGGTCATAAAGGGATGGACATGGTCAGCAACAATACTCAGGTAGGCTGTGGCGTTGACACGATGCTCAATTGGTACTAAGAGGCCCAAAGTGTGCCAAGAAAATATCCCCCACACCATTACACCACCACCACCACCAGCCTGAACCGTTGAAACAAGGCAGGATGGATCCATGCTTTCATGTTGTTGACGCCAAATTCTGACCCTACCATCCAAATGTCACAGCAGAAATCGAGACTCATCAGACCAGGCAACGTTTTTCCAATCTTCTATTGTCCAATTTTGGTGAGCCTGTGCGAATTGTAGCCTCAGTTTCCTGTCTTAGCTGACAGGACTGGCACCCGGTGTGGTCTTCTGCTGCTGTAGCCCATCTGCCTCAAGGTTCGACGTGTTGTGCGTTCAGAGATGCTCTTCTGCATACCTCGGTTGTAATGAGTGGTTATTTGAGTTACTGTTGCCTTTCTGTCAGCTCGAACCAGTCTGGCCATTCTCCTCTGACCTCTGGCATCAACAAGGCATTTTCGCCCACAGAACTGCCGCTCACTGGATATTTTCTCTTTTTCGGACCATTCTCTGTAAACCCTAGAGATGGTTGTGCGTGAAAATCCCAGTAGATCAGCAGTTTCTGAAATACTCAGACCAGCCCGTCTGGCACCAACAACCATGCCACGTTCAAAGTCACTTAAATCACCTTTCTTCCCCATTCTGATGCTCGGTTTGAACTGCAGCAGATCGTCTTGACCATGTCTACATGCCTAAATGCATTGAGTTGCTGCCATGTGATTGGCTGATTAGAAATTTGCGTTAACGAGCAGTTGGACAGGTGTGCCTAATAAAGTGGCCGGTGAGTGTATATCAGGATGTGGTGCATCCCTGAGAATTACCACTTTGGCTCTAGAATAAAGCATTCCTACTGGTCAGTAGGTTTACAGAAGGTGGGGTACTGCTGTACGCCTTGCATCATTATCTAAATTCCTACCAGATAAGGAGACAGTTAATGCAGAGTTCCTGTGGGGGTTTTCTCTGTTCTACCCTTTAAGTTGTGAAAACAGGGGCACTTCCCACAAATAACATCTGTTTTATGAGATATTAACATAGATGGTCAGACCACCTCTTCATCCTTCTCAGTCTAACAGACCACCTCTTCATCCTTCTTAGTCTAACAGATGCTCATTTGAATAATCGCCCTGTTGCCAAGTATATTAACACTGACATTGAAACGTGGGGTAACTGCTGTCTCACATAACACGCAGTTCCCCAAACCTGCATCTAGAGATACCGACAACTGAAAATTAAGTATTGTTTACTCATCTCAGCCTGTACCCAACCAAAATCTCTCTTAAGTATTTACCCTTTACCCTCCATTTCATCCTCCTACCCTCCTTCTCCACAGGGATCTCCGTAAGCATATCCACCTTCAGCCTGGTGGCCATCGCCATCGAGAGGTACAGCGCCATTTGTAACCCGCTGAAGTCGCGAGCGTGGCAGACGCGTTCCCATGCCTACCGTGTCATCGCTGCTACGTGGGTCCTGTCGCTGCTGATCATGGTCCCATACCCGGTATTCAGCATCCTCAAGGCTTTCCCCAAGTCGGACGGCACCGTCGGCCACATGTGTCGCCTTAACTGGCCCTGCGGGGAGGCGGAGCAGACCTGGTAAGGAGCCGGGGAATCACTCGGACAAATCCTAATTCCTCATTCTAGCAGCATTCAAAAGAATTGCATGTGTGTTGGCAGGGCTGGATGTGACCTCCCATGCTTCACATTTCTGCCTTCCAAAGAGAAAACGCTGTCCACTCCCACTTCTAACTTTCATTCTGCTGCTCTTGGCGGCACGGTGGCGCAGTGGTTAGCGCGGTCGCCTCACAGCAAGAAGGTCCTGGGATCGAGCCCCCGGGGTAGTCCAACCTTGGGGGTCGTCGCGGGTCGTCCTCTGTGTGGAGTTTGCATGTTCTCCCCGTGTCTTTGGGGGTTTCCTCCGGGTGCTCGCTCCGGTTTCCTCCCACAGTCCAAAGACATTAAGGTCAGGTGACTCAAAGACATGTAGGTCAGGTGACTCAAAGACATGTAGGTCAGGTGGCTCAAAGACATGTAGGTCAGGTGACTCAAAGACATGTATGTCAGGTGACTCAAAGACATGTAGATCTGGTGGATCAAAGACATGTATGTCAGGTGACTCAAAGACAGGTAGGTCAGGTGACTCAAACACATGTATGTCAGGTGACTCAAAGACATGTAGGTCAGGTGGATCAAAGACATGTAGATCAAAGACATATATGTCAGGTGACGCAAAGACATGTAGGTCAGGTGACTCAAAGACATGCAGGTCAGGTGACTCAAACACATGTATGTCAGATGACTCAAAGACATGTAGGTCAGATGACTCAAAGACATGCAGGTCAGGTGACTCAAAGACATGTAGGTCAGGTGACTCAAAGACATGTATGTCAGGTGACTCAAACACATGTAGGTCAGGTGGATCAAAGACATGTAGGTCAGATGGCTCAAAGACATGCAGGTCAGTTGACTCAAAGACATGTAGGTGTGGTGGATCAAAGACATGCATGTCAGGTGACTCAAAGACATGTAGGTCAGGTGACTCAAAGACATGTAGGTCTGGTGGATCAAAGACATGTATGTCAGGTGACTCAAAAACATGTAGGTCAGGTGACTCAAAGACATGTAGGTCTGGTGGATCAAAGACATGCAGGACAGTTGAATCAAAGACATGTAGGTCAGGTGGATCGAAGACACGTAGGTCAGGTGACTCAAAGACATGTAGGTCAGGTGACTCGGCTGTACTAAATTGTCCCTAGGTGTGTGTGTGTGTGTCGGCCCTGTGTGATGGCCTGGCAGCCTGTCCAGGGTGTATCCCCGCCTGCCGCCCAATGACTGCTGGGATAGGCTCCAGCATCCCCGCGACCCTGAGAGCAGGTCGGGTGATGGATGGATGGGTTCCGCTGCTCTTTTCGGGGATCCAGTCCCTGTCAAACCCAAGATCCTCTGATCTGGTTTTCTCACGTGCTGTAGATACCATAAGGTCTAGCAGATAAAGAATTCAGCTGAACAATATTCCGGTGAGGCTGGTAGGGAGGTAACGTCTCCACCCCTACTGAAGGAGGAGGCAGTTGGTTCTGAGAACCCTATTCTTCAATATGAAATAAAAACAGAAAAAGAAAGAAAAATTTTCAATGATTTGCAACAAATGAGAAATTACTGCTCCATTTCAGTACTTCGATTATACAAGTATGTCCCAAGTGAAAGCGCCAAAGTTATGCTCGCGCACCAGAACCCGACCCGTGTGGCGAAACCCAAGGCAGACAGACACAGGATGACTTCAAAATCCAAAAGGCGGTTTTATTGTGGGAGGGGAATGTATGGTGCGAAAAGCGTTCCGTTAGTGGGATGTGTGAATAAACTATGTGTGGTGTCCCGTGGTTTGCGTGTATAACTATGTGTGAGCGTTTTTAGCCTATGTGTGGTGCGGTATGTAAATGACCAGGAGGTGATGAAATAATGTGCGTGCACCTGGCAAGAAAGTCCAGTCCATGATCCAAGAGGGGTTGTCCGAGGAAGTCCGGGTCCGAGATCCGGGAAGTCGAGTCCGAAAGGAGGAGTCAAGGTAGAGGGACAAGGGGGGAGATCGCTGGAGAGGTCCGGGGAAAAACGTGAAGGTCGCTGGGGACGAGGGAGACGCGGAGAGCTGTGTAAGTCGCGGAGGGAGAGTCGCAGGGTTCAGGGAGTGGTGTTCTGGGATACTTCTTGTAGAGGGCTGCCTGATTGCCACAGGTGTGCCTGATGGATGATGGCAAACACCTGGTGCAGTGCAGCGCTCGTCTCGTCAGAGCGCGAGCCGAGCGTTCGGATGTTTCCGGCACGTCCGAGCTGGGGGAGTGGCTTGAACGTGCCGGGGAGGCAGCTCGGGGCGGTGTAACCACAACAGGACCCCTCCTCCTACGGGAGACACCGGGCGACCGTCCGATGGTGTTGGCCCGATAGAACTCCTCCAGGAGTGCGGGGTCGGCCAGGTAGGACCGGGGGACACAGCTGCGGTCCTCGGGCTCATAGCCAACCCAGTCTAACAGGTATTGGTACCCACGCCCCCGGCGGCGTACGGCGAGCAGCCGGTCAACATCCCAGACCATGTCACCACCGTCGAGGACCCTGGGGGGTGGAGGAGCTTGGACAGGGGGGGACAGAGGGCTGGAGGCTACCGGTTTGAGGCGCGAGACATGGAAGACGGGATGGATCTTGAGTGAGGTGGGGAGATGGAGACGCACCGCCGATGGGTTGACGATGCGGTCGATGGTGTAGGGACCGACGTAGCGGGGAGCCAGCTTCCGGTTGAGGGTAGGGAGGGGCAGGTCCTGGGCCTGGAGCCATACCCTCTGGCCAGGTTGATAGGCTGTGGCCGGCACTCTCCGCCGGTTGGCGTTGCGACGGGCCCGCTCTGTAGCTCGCAACAAAGTGGCCCGGGCGGTCTTCCAAACGCGCCGACATCGGCGGAGATGGGCCCTCGTGGACGGGATCGCCACCTCCAACTCCTGATGGGGGAACAGAGGGGGTTGATAGCCAAGGGAACACTCGAAGGGGGAACAAACCGGTAGCCGAACTCTCCATGGAGTTGAGCGAGTACTCCACCCAGGGCAGGTACTTGCTCCAGGAGGCGGGGTTTCTGGTGGTAACGCAACGCAAAGCCGACTCCAGGGCTTGATTGGCCCGCTCTGCCTGCCCATTGGTCTGGGGTGATACCCGGAGGAGAGGCTGATCGTGGCCCCAATCCCCTTACAGAAGGCCTGCCACACCTTAGAAGTGAACTGGGGACCACGGTCAGAGACAATGTCCAGGGGAATCCCATGGGGTCGGACGACGTGGGAGACGAGAAGGTCCGCCGTCTCGGCTGCAGAGGGGAGTTTGGTGAGAGTAACAAAGTGGACGGCCTTGGAAAACCGATCGACAATGGTCAGAATGGTGTCATTGCCTTGGAACAAGGGGAGGCCAGTTACTAAGTCAAAGGTAATGTGGGACCAAGGTCGGCCGGGGACAGGAAGGGGGCACAGGAGATCCGCTGGAGGGCGATTGAGAGCCTTGCTGCATGCGCAGGTGGTGCAGGCAGCCACGAACTCTCTGGTTTCTGCCTCCATGGTGGGCCACCAGAAACCCCTGCGGATGGACACCGGGGTGGCAGGCAAAACGGCTGGAGTGGCCCCACTCCAGCACCTGGTGCCGGACAGAGGGAGGCACAAATAGCCGGTTCCGGGGTCCATTGCCTGGGTCGGGCTGGGCGCGATGGGCCCTTCTCACCACCAATTCGATGGCCCAGGTGACGACACCCACCACCCGGGCCGGGGGAAGGATGGTGTCTGGGGCGTCAGGGGACCGCTCGGCAAACAGACGGGAGAGGGCGTCTGCCCTGACGTTGTTGGTGCCCGGGCGGTAGGTGAGGGTGAATTCGAACCGGCTCCAGAAGAGAGCCCAGCGCGCCTGCCTGGGGTTGAGCCTCCTAGCCGTCCGCACGTAGGTCAGGTTCTTGTGATCGGACCATACGATGAACGGCTGCCCTGCTCCCTCCAGCCAGTGTCTCCACTCCTCTAGGGCGGCGTGGGCAGCCAGCAACTCCCTGTTGCCGATGTCATAGTTCTGCTCTGCAGGACTGAAACGCCGGGAGAAGAAGGCGCACGGGTGGATCTTCTGGTCCTCCTCCGACCACTGGGAGAGGACGGCTCCGATGCCTGTGTCCGATGCGTCCACCTCCACGATGAACTGCCTGGACGGGTCCGGGTGGGCGAGCACCGGAGCCGTTGTGAACAGCCTCTTCAGGGCCGAGAAGGCGGCCTCTGCCTCCGAGGTCCAGGAGAAGGGGCGGAGGGTGGAGGTGAGTGCAGTGAGGGGGGCGGCCACACGGCTGAACCCCCTGATGAAGCGCCGGTAGAAGTTTGCAAACCCCAGGAAGCGCTGGAGTTGAGTCCTGTTGGTGGGCCATGCCCACTCCTCCACCGCTCGAGTCTTCCTGGGGTCGGTGCGGACGAGCCCCTTCTCCACGATGTGGCCAAGGAACTCCACGGAGGCGGAGTGAAACATGCACTTCTCGGCTTTCACGAAGAGCTTGTTCTCCAGCAGCCGTTGGAGGACCAGGCGGACATGCTGGTGGTGTTCCTCCTCAGTCCTGGAGAAGACGAGGATGTCATCCAGGTACACCACTGCGAACGTGTTCAGCATGTCCCGGAGCACGTCGTTGACCAACGACTGGAAGACGGCCGGGGCGTTGGTGAGGCCGAAGGGCATAACGAGGTACTCGAAATGCCCCAGGTGGGTGTTGAAGGCCGTCTTCCATTCATCCCTTTCCCGGATGCGCACCAGGTGGTACGCGCTGCGCAGGTCTAGCTTGGGGAACACCGTGGCGTGAGTGAGTGGCTCGAACGTGGAACTCATAAGGGGGAGTGGATATTTATTTTTCAGCGTGATGTCATTTAACATTCGATAATCTATGCAAGGCCTCAGGCTGCCCTCCTTTACCACAAAAAAGAAGCCCGCTGCCACCGGGGAAGACGAGGGCCTTATGATTCCTGAGGCCAGGGACTCTGATATAATTGCGCATAGACTCCTTATCCGGGACGGAGAGGTTATAAAACCGACCGGTGGGAAGGGCGGCCCCGGGAAGGAGATCTATGGCACAATCATAGGGACGGTGAGGGGGGAGGGAAAGTGCACTGTCCTTACTAAATACAGGGGCTAAATCGTGATAAATGGGAGGAACACCAGTGAGATCCGTGGGAGGAGGCACGGGTCTGAGGCCACTGGACGGGGAGTTGGCAGAGCGAAGGTAGTTGGCATGACACGCAACGCTCCAACCCAAAATCCGCCCAGTAGATCAAGAGATGTGGGGATCGTGCCAGTCCAACCACGGTCTTTCTAACACCAGGGGCGCTGTGGGGGCGTGCAAAACCAAAAAACGCATAGTTTCCACGTGATTACCCGAAAGAGTGAGGGTGAGGGAAGCAGTGCTGTGTGTGATCTTACCAAGTGAACGACCATCTAGGGCTTGGGCTGTGAGGGGTGTGTCTAGGGGGACGAGTGGAATGCCGGCCTGCCGGGCCAGCGAGATGTCCATCAAACACTCGTCCGCCCCCGAATCCAGGAGTGCACCAATAGACAGTGAGTCGTTACCCCAGGTGAGTGTCCGGGAACAGCTGGTTGTGCTCCTTCTTGGGCTGAGGAAGGATCGTCAGGCTCACTAGGACACCCCTCGCTAGTGAGCCGGGTCTTTTTGGGTGAGTCGGGCAGGCCTTAATGTAGTGGCCCGACCTCCCGCAGTAGAAGCAGAGGTGGTCATGCATCCTCTGCTCCCTAACCTCCAGCAGGAGCCGTGACCGACCCAACTGCATGGGCTCCTCCTCCGGCCTGGATCCAGAAGCCACCCAGTGTTGCGAGGGGGAGTGTGAGGGTGAAGAGAGCCCACGGGACGCTGACCCAGGGAAGGCACCGGTAGAACGGATGGGGGTTGGTCTATGGGAGGGGCTAGTGCGCGGGGCGCGTTCCTGGCGCCGCTCCCGCAGCCGTTCGTCCATCAGGAGGGCGAGGGTGACGAGCTCGTTGAAGGAGGCAGGGTGGTCCCGAACGATGAGATCTTTGATGGGCTCGCTCAGCCCCTCCTGTACGCGCTCTTGAGCGCAGTGTCATCCCACCCACTGTCTGCCGCGAGTATCCTTACCTCCAGGGAATAATCTGCCACCGACCTGGCTCCCTGTTGGATGGAATGGAGGCGGCTGGCAGCGTCCTGCCCGTCAGCTGGGTGGTCGAACACCAGACAGAACTCGCGGCGGAAGGCACCATAGTCCGAGGCGAGCCACTCGGTATGGCCAACCGCCGCTATGGCCCAGCTGAGGGCTTTGCCAGTGAGGAGGGACATAAGGGCTACCTTGGTCTCTCCTGTCCTATACCTGGCTGGCTGGTGTTTGAACAGGAGCTCAAACTGACCATGGAAACCCCTGCACAGCTCGAACTCCCCACCGAAGACCTTGGGGCAGGGAAGGTTAGGCTCGCACTGAGGGTCCAGTGGGGGTTGACTCGGAGGAGGGGGAACATCGGGACCAGGAACGGGGAAACCGGAGGCCGAGCTGGGGGCAGAGACCGGGGCCAGAGCAGGGGGGTCGCTCATCCTGGAGACCGCTGTTGAGAGTGCAGCGATCTGCGCGGAGAGGGCGTCTAACGCGCTCGTCGCGGCCTGGGAGCCGGACTGAAGACCGCTGATCTCTCCGGTGACCTGTGTGAAGGCAGCAGAATGCTCTGAGTGGAGAGAGGCAAGTTGGCAGCTGTGACTTCTTACTACTGCCTCTAGGGGGACGGGGCTCTGGGGCGTCACAGGGACCGTCTGCACCTTGGGTTTGCCTGGGTCCATAATGGCTTCGACGTTCTGTTATGCTCGCGCACCAGAACCCGACCCGTGTGGCGATACCCAAGGCAGACAGACACAGGATGACTTCAAAATCCAGAAAGGTGGTTTTATTGTGGGAGGGGAATGTATGGTGCGAAAACGTTCTTTTAGTGGGATGTGTGAATAAACTATGTGTGGTGTCCCGTGGTTTGCGTGTATAACTATGTGTGAGCGTTTTTAGCCTATGTGTGGTGCGGTATGTAAATGACCAGGAGGTGTTGAAATAATGTGCGTGCACCTGGCAAGAAAGTCCAGTCCGTGATCCAAGAGGGGTTGTCCGAGGAAGTCCGGGTCCGAGATCAGGGAAGTCGAATCCGAAAGGAGGGGTCCAGGTAGAGGGACAAGGGGGGAGATCGTAGGAGAGGTCCGGGGAAAACCGTGAAGGTCGAGGGAGACGCAGGGAGCCGTGGAAGTCGCGGAGGAGAGTCGCAGGGTTCAGTACGTCGAAGCCTGGAGTGGTGTTCTGGGAGACTTGTAGAGGGCTGCCTGATTGCCGCAGGTGTGCCTGATGGATGATGGCAAACACCTGGTGCAGTGCAGCTCTTGTCTCCTCAGAGCGCGAGCCGAGCGCTCGGATGTTTCCGGCACGTCCGAGCTGGGGGAGTGGCTTGAACGTGCCGGGGAGGCAGCTCGGGGCGGTGTAACCACAACAAAAGTTTAACTACGAACACAAACCAAACTGAATATAAAGGATTTTATTTTATTTTCTAAGTCAATGCCTAAGAGGTGGAGTCATACGTACTGTGGGGTGCGGAGGTCTGAAATCCTTTTGAATGCAAGCACAGCAATTTGTGTGTTGAAATGAGAATTTCCCCTCTCGGTCTGAGTCCTTACACGAAATAGCTGTCATAGACTCCACCTCTATATATATATATATATATATATATATATATATATATATATATATAGTAAGGTGCATGGATAAGAAGACACGCTGGCCGCTGGCTCGCGGGTCTGACCCTTTAGTCGAGCGGTTAGCGATGTCCCCTGCGGTGCGGGCGATACGGGTTCGCTTCCCGGCCGCGGCAGTTCCTGTGGTTACGTTGTCCCCTGAATTCGCTACAATATATATATATACACTGCTCAAAAAAATAAAGGGAACACCTAAAAAACACAATATAGACCTCGATGAATGAAATATTCCAGCTGGAAATCTTTATTTATTAGACAGAGGAATGTGTTTAGAGCAAAATTACCTAAGAATGATCACTGGAAATCAAAATCATTAGCCCATTAAGGTCTGGATTCAGAATCATACTCAAAATCAAAGTGGAAAATGAGAACATAGGCTGATCCAACGTCTGTGGAAATTCTTCAAGACGATTCAAAATGAGGCTCAGTAGTGTGTGTGGCCTCCACGTGCCTGTATGCTCTCCCTACAACGTCTGGGCATGCTCCTGATGAGACGACGGATGGTCTCCTGAGGGATCTCCTCCCAGACCTGGATCAGGGCATCGGTCAACTCCTGGACAGTCTGTGGTGCGACATCGCGTTGGCGGATGGTACGAGACATGATGTCCCAGAGGTGCTCGATTGGATTCAGGTCTGGGGAACGTGCAGGCCGGTCCATAGCATCAATGCCCTCAACATACAGGAACTGCTGACACACTCTGGCCACATGAGGACGAGCAATGTCATGCATGAGCAGGAACCCAGGGCCCACTGCACCAGCATATGGTCTGACAATGGGTCTGAGGATCTCATCCCGGTACCTAATGGCAGTCATGGTACCTCTGGCTAGCACGTAGAGGTCTGTGCGGCCCTCCAAGGATATGCCTCCCAAGACCATCACTGACCCACCGCCAAACCGGTCATGCTGGAGGATGTTGCAGGCAGCAGAACGTTCTCCACAGCGTCTCCAGACTCTCTCACGTCTGTCACATGTGTTCAGTGTGAACCTGCTCTCATCTGTGAAGAGCACAGGGCGCCAATGGTGAATCTGCCAGCCAAGATGTTCTCTGGCAAAGGTCAGTCGGGCTGCACGGTGTTGGGCTGTGAGCACAGGCCCCAATTGTGGACGTCGGGCCCTCATACCATCCTCATGCATTCTGTTTCTCACTGTTTGAGCAGAAACCTGCACATTAGTGGCCTGTTGAAGGTCGTTTTGTAGGGCTCCGGCAGTGCTCCTCCAGTTCCTCCTTGCACAAAGGACCAGATAGCGGTCCTGCTGCGGGGTTGTTGTCCTCCTGCGGCCCCCTCCACGTCTCCTGGTGTACTGGCCTGTCTCCTGGTACCTCCTCCATGCTCTGGACACTGTGCTGGGAGACACATCAAATCTTCTTGCCACAGCACGCATTGATGTGCCATCCTGGATGAGCTGCACTACCTGAGCAACTTCTGTAGGTTGCAGATACCGCCTCATGCCACCTCTAGTGGTGAGGGCACTAGCAAAATGAAAAACTAACCAAAGATCGGCCAGAAAAGATGAGGACAGGCAAATGGTCTGTGGCCACCACCTGCAAATCCATTCCTTCTATAGGGGTTGTCTTGCAAATATTCTAATTTCCACCTGGTGGAAATTAGACAATTCACCAACAGGTGAAATTGATTCACAAATCAGTGTTGCTTCCTAACTGGACAGGTTGATATCTCAAAAGTGTGATTGACTTGGAGCTACATTGCATTGCTTATGTGTTCTCTTTATTTTTTTGAGCAGTGTATATATAAGTGTGTGTGTGTGTTTGGATATATCTCCATGCAGAAGGTCCCGTGGAGTATGGCGCTGGAAATGAAGGAGAAAAGTCCGCAGCAACAAGTCTTCTGCATGTCCCTCCTCTGACGCCTCTTTGTGCATGAACACCTTCATGAATACGTCTGTGGCTGGGCCGTGTCTGTCAAACTGCAGAGCCTCGCCAGCAGAGCGGAGGCAGGAGATCAGTTAATTAGTATGGTAAAAAAGAATAAAAGTTAAAAACTCCGATGCCCGAAGTCTAGAAGTGTGATGGACGGCCCTAACTGATCTTCCTCCCCACCCGGCACCAGCCTCCCTCAGTGCGGGTGGGCTGGGGGTCATAACCTGCAGTACAAGATCAAATCTCTTTGTCTTTTACTCCACTTTCATGAATAATGCCACGCTTTAGCTTTCTAATTTATGATGAAACTGTGCAGCGTTATTAGAGCATGAATAAATGAGCCGAGCTCGCGTCACAGTCTTAAACTTCTGTTCGAAATAAAATTGGGATGATATTAATACGGAGGAAATGGAAAGACAAAACAGGCGGTAAGTTATAAACGCTGTAAAGTAACGAAATGCTGAATCACTTTTTATTTATTTTTTGCCACCCGGGATTAAAGTGCACCGGCCCACCGGCCCCTCTGATCTGTGTCCTGCCCCCTTGTGTCCACTTCGCCGTGGCGTCCGGCAGAGTTTGAGATGAAACCCAGTTACGAGAAGCGGGGCTGTCCAGAGACGGGCGGTGGCTTAGAGCGGCGTTAGCGGTGGAAATGGGGTGCAGGGGGCACGTAGACCACAGCGTGCACCAACCCCTCCGTCTGGCCCCCTGCTCTCGCTTTCACGTGCTAAGTGGCGTCCACTGTCAGACGGCCTGATGAAGAGCGCGTGCAGGGTGAGGGTAGTGAAGGTGCAGACGACTGAACGCCATCGAAGTGACGTCTGTACAGCTTCCCTCTCATTATTTGTTTATTCTTTTCCTTTTATCTCTTCCGGTGTCTCCGTGTCCGTGTTTAGATGTGAGGCCCTCGTGAACATGGATTCTAACTCACACACTCACAAACTGAGATTCAGGCTGCGTCCGAAACCGTTCGCTAACAAACCGCAGTACATTTCCGCCCACTGCGGGATTCGAACTAGCGTTGTACTGCACCACGAGGCGACATCACTAACCGCTGGACTGAAGGAGCCGCCCCCTTTTTGTAAGTTATATTCTCATGTCACAGAGAAGAGGAACCCCATGACGGCGTTCAGCTGAACCATTACAAAGTTGTTGTTTTAAGCGGTGCGTTTCTGCAGACGGGTCGACAGAACCCCCAGTTACCTTTCTTTCTTCTTTTTTGCTTTGTTCTTCAGTTTGGTTTAGCGGGTTTTCAGCAGCTTGTGCGTCATCTCTCTTGTGTGTCTGTGTCTCATGTTGTGCGTGTCTCAGGTACGTGCTGCTGCTGCTGACTCTGTTCTTCATCCCAGGGGTGGTGATGATTACAGCCTATGGGCTGATATCACGCGAGCTGTACCGGGGCATCCAGTTTGAGCTGAACCAGAACCAAGAGACCGCCGCGGGTACGTTCAGTCAAGAACTAATCAAAACTGCAGTCATTTGTTCCGTTGTCCAGAGTCGCACCCCCCCCCCCCCCGAGGTGTCCTAGAGTTTCTAGAAGTAGCTCAGCTGTGGGAGTGCAGGCGGCTCCAGTTAACTGCGCTGGAAGGGGAGTTATTGCCACAGCGCTGCTTCCGTTGTTTAAGATGTGACTAAAACGGCTGCAGTGCTGAAACCGGGATTATGATAACAGGTCAGTTTTCAGTCAGATGAACACAAGCGCAGAAGTCTCGCATGCATTTGAAGCGTCTGTTCCATGGAGCTCAGTCGTGCGCATGACTCACCAAGTGGAGCGATTCTGAAATAGCCGGTGGTAAGGCTTTTCATCTTGCATATTGTAGCGAATTCGGGGGGGGCAGTCCGGGAGACCGCCGCCACAGCCGGGACGCGAACCCGTGGCTCCCATACCGCAAGCGACACCATTAACCAGTTGACTAACGGGTCGGACTCTTTACTCGTTAACCAGTCGACTAGTTAACGTTGTCGCTTGCGGTATGGGAGCCACGGGTTCGCGTCCCGGCTGTGGCGACGGTCTCCCGGACTGCCTCCCAAAATTCGCTACATTGGTGTCAGAGGTGGGATGGTGAGACGGTGAGGTCATCGGAAGCGCGTGCGCCCAGAAGCGTGAAGGAGCTGATATGCTGAAGCGCGAGGACGCGCTTCCCAAAGGAGGGGGGGTAGTGTAACGTGCACGGATAAGTAGACACGTTGGTCCTTGACTAACGGGTCCGACCCTTTAGTCGACTGGTTAACGTTGTCGCTTGCGGAGCGGGAGATACGGGCTCGCGTCCCGGCTGTGGCTTAGGTCTCCTAGACTGCTCCCCGAATTCGCTGCAATATACACGCGCACACACACACACACACACACACACACACACACACACATATAGATACAAACACACATTTGTTTACTGGCGTAATGTAGGAAAATCTTTTTGTGGCATTTAGCTCGTTTGGGCGGCACGGTGGCGCAGTGGTTAGCGTGGTCGTATCACAGCAAGAAGGTCCTGGGTTCGAGCCCCGAGGTAGTCCAACCTTGGGGGTCGTTCCGGGTCGTCCTCTGTGTGGAGTTTGCATGTTCTCCCCGTGTCTGTGTGGGTTTCCTCCGGGTGCTCTGGTTTCCTCCCACAGTCCAAAGACATGTAGGTCAGGTGAATCGGCCATACTAAATTGTCTCTAGGTGTGTGTGTGTGTGTGTGTGTGTGTGTGTGTGTGTGTGTGTGTGTGTGTGTGTGTGTGTGTCGGCCCTGTGATGGCCTGGCGGCCTGTCCAGGGTGTCTCCCCGCCTGCTGCCCAATGACTGCTGGGATAACCTCCAGTGTCCCCGCGACCCTGGGAGCAGGATAAGCGGTTCAGATAATGGATGGATGGATGGATGAACTAGTGTGATCTGCCCTCTAATGCATGACATTTTCTTTGCGTTACAATTCATTTACTGATCTACACTGTCTTAAACATTGTTTCTCTCTCTCTCTCTCTCTCTCTCTCTCTCTCTCTCTCTCTCTCACACACACACACACACACACACACACACACACACAGGGCTGAATAGCGACATTGGCCGTGCTATCAACAGGAGTAATTACGATGATGACGGTTGCTACATCCAGATGGCAAAGAAACCCTCGTCCTCTGTGGCGCTACAGGCGCCTGCGGGGGCAGCAGGCGGCCCCCAGGCCCAGCCGGAGCGGGCCCGCAGGAACACCTCGGAGGCCAAGCTGCAGGCAAAGAAGCGAGTCATCCGCATGCTGATGGTGATCGTGGCGCTCTTCTTCGTCTGCTGGATGCCGCTGTACTGGGCAAACACGTGGAAGGCGTTTGACCTGAAGTCGGCCCATCAAGCTCTGTCGGGGGCACCCATCTCTTTCATCCACCTGCTGTCCTACACCTCGGCCTGCGTCAACCCCATCATCTACTGCTTCATGAACACACGCTTCAGGATGGCGCTGCTGGCGACCTTCAGCCGTTATTGCGGCACCCGGCTTTGCCCCTGCTGCTGGTGTTGCAGGAGAAAGGAGGGCAGAGACGATGGCATCACCACCACCTCCATGGCCGTCTCTGTGTCCAGGTTCAGCTACTCCACCGTCACCACCGCGTGCTCCTACTGACTCGGCTGCAGAAGAGCGGGTCCCACCACGAGCTCTGAAGCTCTGAGCATGAGGAGTGCACATCATCTCCAGTTCGGTAGAGCCTCAGCAGGCGACTCAAGGCACTTTAAGACGAATGATAAAACCTTCTTTTTTGGGGGGTGGAGGGGGTATTTGTCTAAACATCATTAATCACGTGCTGACGTTCTTCAGGATTCTTGCATCCACTTAAATCCTTCTACAAGGTCTTGCTGAGTTTAGGGTGCATGGTTGTAAGTGTGAAGAAGGGAGATCCTCTGTGAAGCTAGGTGTCCAGGTTCTCCTCTTGTGGCTTGGCAGTGTACACTCTGCATGCTGAGGCGAACCTGCAGCTCCCGTTCTCCTTTTGCAGCTTTGCAGGCCTCGAACATGGGAGGAAAGGAAAGGGAGCACACACATCCCATGTATCTGCATATTGTATTCAAGTGTGCCTTGCTATGTCAACTCTTATAGATGTTCTTCAACCAAGACGTGTCTGGACACAGGTCCATGTGGTCAGTTGTGTTACTTAGACGTGTCTGGACACAGGCTCATGTGGTCAGTTGTGTTATTTAGAGCTGTTCGCAGACACATTAAGCTATTGTAATATCAACCGCCTGTTGTGATGACGGGGAAACTGTTATGGCTCGCTCACCCCGCGCCGTGGCCCGCCCACCCCGCGCCGGCAGCCAATCGGCTCGTCAGGGCCGGGCTTAGTCATCAGGGCTGGGCTTAAGTTTGGTGGCCTCCCACGTGCCCGCTGTCAGTTCGTGTTGTAACCTCCCCGCAGTAGCGGCTACTCTCCTCTCACGGTCCTTTTCTCTACGAACTCATCCCAGCCCTTGGTTCATGTTTTTCCCTTGCAAAGTTTCCCCGTGGAAGTATCCTGCCGTGTTCCCGTTTGGATTACCCGCGAGTTTTTTCCCCCTTGGACTTTCCGTTTTTCTTGTCGCTCATTGCCTTCTTATGTTTGACTATTTGTACGCGTAAGGAATAAAGTACGCCAGTTTTCGGCTAACCCCATCTCTGTCTGGTGTCGTGCGCTTGGGGTCTTCCACAAACCCTAACAGAAACAGCATGTTTTTCTAAGGCTTAAGTTTACATTTGTAGAACTGCGCCCTCTCTGTCAAGCTTATATGGAGGATTTAAAGCCTGCTGGTAATTGATGGGGTTGTGGGGACAGAGTGGAGCAGATAGTGACCACTGGGGTGAGCAAGCAGCATGCATGTGGCAATGTCTAGCTGCAGGGATGTGGCGTAGGGGTTGCCCATATCCATGCCTGTCGTTTGCTGAGCCACAACCCCACACAGTCAGCATGCATCATAATAGTACACACCTACACACACACACACACACACACACACACACACACACACACACACACACACACACAAAAACTTAAATATACTACTATTACTACTACTAGTACTACTACTACTAATTCTACTTTCGGCTGCTCCCGTCAGGGGGCGCCACAGCGGATCATCCGTTTCCATCTCTTCCTGTCCTCTGCATCTTCCTCTGTCACACCAGCCACCTGCATGTCTTCCCTCAGCACATCCATAAACCTCCTCTTTGGCCTTCCTCTTCTCCTCTTCCCTGGCAGCTCCATATTCAGCATCCTTCTCCCAGTATACCCAGCATCTCTCCTCCACACATGTCCAAGCCATCTCAGTCTTTTCTCTCTTGCTTTCTCTCCAAACCGTCCAACTTGAGCTGTCCCTCTAATATACTCGTTCCTAATCCTGCCCTTCTTCGTCACTCCCAGTGAAGATCGTATCATCTTCACCTCTGCCACCTCCAGCTCCGCCTCCTGTCTTTTCATCAGTGCCACTGTCTCCAAACCATATAACATAGCTGGTCTCACAACCATCTTAACTCTTGCTGGTACCCTTCTGTCACAAATCACTCCTGACACCCTTCTCCACCCACTCCACCCTGCCTGCACTCTCTTCTTCACCTCTCTTCTGCACTCCCCGTTACTTTTGGCAGTTGACCCCAAGTATTTAAACTCATACACCTTCATCACCTTTACTCCTTGAATCCTGACCATTCCACTGTCCTCCTTCTCATTCGTGCATATGTATTCCATCTTGCTTCCACTGACTTTCATTCCTCTTCTCTCCAGTGCATACCTCCACCTCTCCAGGCTCTCCTCCACCTGCACCCTACTCTCGCTACAGGTCACAATGTCATCCACAAACATCATAGTCCACGGAGACTCCTGCCTGATCTCGTCCATCAACCTGTCCATCACCACTGCAAACAAGAAAGGGCTCAGAGCCGATCCTTGATGTAATCCACCTCCACCTTGAACCCATCTGTCATTCCAACCACACACCTCACCACTGTCACACCTCCCTCATACATATCCTGCACCACTCCTACATACTTCTCTGCAACTCCCGACTTCCTCATACAATACCACACCTCCTCTCTCGGCACCCTGTCATATGCTTTCTCTAAATCCACAAAGATACAATGTGACTCCTGCTGACCTTCTCTATACTTCTCCATCAACATTCTCAAAGCAAACATCACATCTGTGCTGCTCTTTCATGGCATGAAACCATACTGCTGCTGCTGATCGTCACCTCCCCTCTTAACCTGCTTCTGTTACACACAAACTGCAATGTTATTCACAAAAAAAAGAGGGAAAGGTAGATTTAGTTGTGTCAAGGAAGCCGCATGATAGGAAGAGTCACATGAAACAGGTGTACACCGACCAGCCAAAACATTAAAACCACCTGCCTATTGTACATGTCCCCCTCATGCCACCAAAACAGCACCGACCCATCAAGGTATGGACTGCACAAGGCCCCTGAAAGTGTCCTCTAATAACTGAAAGTGTCCTCTGGTAACAAGACTTTAGCAGCAGATCCTTTAAGTCCTATAAGTTGTGAGGTGGGGCATCCATGGATCAGACTTGCTCTTCCAGCACATCCCACAGATGCTCGATTGGATTGAGATCTGGGGCATTTGAAGAACAAGGCAACACCTTGAATGCTGTGATGATCCTCAAACCATTCCTGAACAGTGTGAGCAGTGTGGCAGGGGGCATTATCCTGCTGAAAGAGGCCACTGCCATCAGGGAACACCATGAAGGGGTGAACCTGGTCTGTAACCATGTGTAGGTAGGTGGTACTTGTCAAAGTCACATCCACATGAATGCCAGGATCCAGGTTTCCCAGCAGAACTTGCCCAAAGCACCATGTTGCCTCCGCCAGCTTGCCTTCTTCCCATAATGCATCCTGGTGCCAACTCCCCCCAAGGTAAGCGACACACACGCACAGCCGTCCACATGATGTAAAAGAAAACGTGATTCATCAGATCAGACCACCTCCTTCCATTGCTCCATGGTCGAGTTCTGATGCTCATGTGGCCATCGTAGGGGTTTTTAGTGGTGGGCAGGGGTCATCATGGACACTCGGAGCAGTCTGCAGATACACAGTGCCATACGCAGCAAGCTGTGATGCACTGTGTTGTGACACCTGTCTATCACAGCCAGCGCTAACTTCTTCAGCAATTTGAGCTCCAGTAGCACTTCTGTGGGATCGGACCAGCTAGCCTTCACTCCCCACACCCATCAGTGAGTCTTGAGCACCCAGGACCCTGTCGCTGGGTCACCGGTTGTCCTTCTACTTTTGGTAGGTACTGACCACTGCGTCCTGGGAACACCCCACAAGACCTGTCACTTTGGAGATGTTCTGACCTAGTCTTCTAGCCATCACGACTTGGCCTTTGTCAAAGTCAGTCAGATCCTTATGCTGGCATGTTTTTCCTGCTTCCAACACATCAACTTCAACACCTGACTGTTCACTACTGATTAATATATCCCACCTCTTGACAGCTGCTTTTGTAACGAGATAATCACTGTTATTCACTCACCTGTCAATGGCTATAATGTTTTGGCTGATTGGTGTATTCTGAAAAAATATGTCTGCAGTTGCCATGGAAATTATGCCACGTAGACTTATGACTTTGACTCTGCAACCATTATTGTTTAAAATTCTGTTGCATTGTGTGACAGAAAGACTGTGCAGTCCACTCACTTCCACGTATGGGTAATATAATAAAGACAAGGGACTGGAACTTACGTGGCGTGCCCTTAATGTGTGAGGCGTCGGTGTTCCCTTGGTAGCGTAGCTCAGCCAACCATCTTTTTATCAGATTTTGGGATGGATAAAAGGTGGGTAGAAAGGAATCAAACTGCATGGTATGGGCCAAGATTTTGAGTCGTGAAGTACGAGAATTACCCCTGCAGTAAAACGATGCGGTAATGCATCCAGAACTGCGATTCCACCCACTTTGACCCATATCCAAAAAGAGACAAGGGTAGCCATAATGTTAACAAACTTCGAGTCAATTAAACTTCCCTGCAACCAAAAATGGACACCAATGTAGAATATAGACTTCCGGCGTCCGGGTGGCACGGCAGTCTATTCCGTTGCCTACCAACACGGGGATCGCCGGATCGAATACCCGTGTTACCCCCGTCTTGATCTGGCGTCCCTACAGACACAATTGGCCGTGTTTGCGAGTGGGAAGCCGGATGTGGGTATGTGTCCTGGTTAGTGGACTAGCGCCTCCTCTGGTTGGTCGGGGTGCCTGTTCGGGGGGGGGGGGGGGGGGGCTGGAGGGGAATAGCATGATCCTCCCACGCGCTACGTCCCCCTAGTAAAACTCCTCACTGTCAGGTGAAAAGATACATGTGACTCCACATGTATCGGAGGAGACATGTGGTAGTCTGCAGCCCTCCCCGAACCAACAGAGGGGGTGGAGCAGAGACCGGGACGGCTCGGAAGAGTGGGGTAATTGACCAAGTTAAATTGGGGAGAAAAACGGGGAAACAAAAAAAGAAAAAATAGACTTCCGACCACTACTATTATAAACGATTGTGTGTGTGTGTGTGTGTGTGTGTGTGTGTGTGTGTGTGTGTGTGTGTGTGGTGGGGGGGAATCTGACAGAATGTACTGGCCTAACTTAGTCATTCCTCTCTGCCTCCACCACGTTGTTTCACAGAAAACTGTGTTAGTCAAAGTCACCTTTTCTGCTTCATTATCTTAATGGTGTGTTTTATGAGCTTCTTTTCCCCTGCTACCTCTGCAGCCTCTACAGCCCCTGCACCCCTGCACCACCTGCAGCCCCTGCACCCCTGCAGCCCCTGCAGCCTCTACAACCCCTGCACCTCTGCAGCCTATGCAGCCCATGCAGCCTCTGCAGGCCCTGCACCCCTGCGACCCCTGCAACTCCTGCAGTGAATATAAACGGAGCATTAGCAAAGTGAGAAAAGTTTAATGCCGTTTGGTTAGAGAGGGCTTTTTGATGGGTATTTTCCTGCAGTGCATATCTCAGACGACTCTAATAAAACACTTTATGTCTCAGCCCCTTAAAAGTGTCCAGGCCCAGTATATCATACACACCCGAGTTCTGCCCCAGGCTTCAGGGCTTGCCCCTGTGAGACAAAATGCCTTTATATTCCACAATGCACAAAGGCTCCAAGTAAATTATTTAGCACGACCACCCTACAAATGCGGAGTGTGGACACAAAAAGACAGCGTACTGCCACCTTGCCACCCTGCACCCCCCTTGGTTACAACTGTATCACAAGTTCAAGCATTTATTTTTTTTTAAATTTTCCCCCTTTTTCTCCCCAATTGCACTTGGCCAATTACCCCACTCTTCCGAGCTGTCCTGGTCGCTGCTCCACCCCCTCTGCTAATCCGGGGAGGGTTGCAGACTACCACATGCCTCCTCCAATACATGTGGTGTCGCCAGCCGCTTCTTTTCACCTGACAGTGAGGAGTTTCACCAGGGGGACATAGCGTGTGGGGGGATCACACTATTCCCCCCAGTCCCCCCTCCAACTGACCAGAGGAGGCGCTAGTGCAGCGACCAGAGCGCAGTTCCGATAACACCGAGGGCGGGTTGGCGGCGGCCTCACCTGACGTTGATTGTGGTGTTTTTGATGTCGTCGTGTGGAGTATGGGGAGGTGTGTCGAGGGTGTCTTGCTAGGAGAGCTGGTGCTGGATCGGCTGGGAGAGCTTGGTCTGCTTCGTCCGGTGGGCCCAGTGAACACGGCCCCTGCCTGGAGCTGTGTCCAAGAAGGAAACACTGTGGGCGGTCTGACAGGACGCGGAAGCGGGGCAGGCTAAGCTAACAGCTAAACCATGCAGACCAGTGTAGTGATATAACGCCATGTATATCCACTGGAACTACACTAGGTGTTATGTACTACCCGGACTGTTATTATGGTTACACCACTACCATGTATGGTTATTACGTCTGTCTATTGAGCCACGATTAAACCTGAGTTCTATAACCCGGTGTGGTCATTGATCCTCGACCAATACTACCCCAAGTACTACTTCATGGTGGCAGCGGTAAAGTACTCTCTATGAAGAATGAAGATAGACTGATAAAATTGTCCGTGGATAATTTCTGTCATCATTCAAGCAAGAGTGCGCCGGAGCTGAGCTAGCCGCAAAGCTAACTAGCTAGCTAGTAACAGGAGACGTCATGGCGTCGCATCTACCGACGATGAATTGGTCCGACCCGGACCTGGGTGAGGCAATTTCACTGTATAAACAGAAAATGACTCTGTATTTAGAAGATCCTGGCATGAAACCATACTGCTGCTGCTGATCGTCACCTCTCCTCTTAACCTGCTTCTGTTACACACAAACTGCAATAAACAAGCTAGACAATAAACAAGCTAGGAAAATATGTCGTGGAATCGGAGATGAAGGATTAAAAAGACTGAACGCAAGTGGTCTCACTGATGATGAAAAGAAAAAAACTGCCAAACTATGGGACTTCTTTGAAAAACAGCTAAAGTTGAACGTAAATTTCAGAATCCATAGACTACAACTGATGCAACACAGACAGAAACTAGATGAGAATATTGATGATTTTGTGACCAGAGCCAGAACACTAGCACAGAAATGTCAGTTTTCAGACGAAGGGCTTAACGAGCGTATGATTGAGCTTATTATTGCGAGCACTCCCCATGATGCCCTGAGGAATGATCTATACAGCAAACCAAAAGGATATTCCTTAGCAGAGGTTCTGGCCGAGGGATGAAAATATGAAGCCCTGACAGCAGGCAATGAACAGTTAGTCAAACTTAGCCTGTCACACAATGAGAGAATCCACGCTGTGGACAAGGACCGCATATGTCGTAACTGTGGGAGAAGCCACAAACCACGTCGATGTCCTGCATATGATGATGAATGCAATGCGTGTGGTGCAAAAGGTCACTGGGAGCGGTGCTGCAGGAAGGCCATACGAGAGTACCAGAAACAGTTCCACTCCATAACTATCAGCGAAAAGTGCATGCATAGCATAGACAGCAAGCCGGCCAGAGAGGAGGCGTACACAGTCCTGAAGGTGACACCACCTGACCTACCTGGTCGTGGATACACACTACGTCTGAAGATAGACACATGTGCGTCAGGCAACACACTCCCATTGCGTACCTTCAAGCAGATGTACGGTGAAAATGCATGCACCCAGAAACGACTGAAAAAAACCAACAGGAGGCTATCTGCATACAGTGGTCATGCCATCCCCTGCCTAGGCACCATTGACATTCCATGCTAGTACAAAGAATCCAAATGGATCAATGCAAAGTTCTATGATGTAGATGTACCAGGGCCAGCCATAGTTGGGCTGCCAACATGTGAACTGTTAAACCTAGTGACTGTCAATGTAGATGCAGTGACCGAGAAAGGACATGCAAACCAGAAAAAACACAAGACAGACAAAACCCAAAATGACCATATCTAACAGTGCAGACCTAAAGAGAGCATACCCAGACCAGTTTGACAATATTGGCAACTTCAGTGGAAAGGCCAAGCTCTTCCTGAAAAAGGATGCTGAACCATTCATAGACCCACCACGTAAGTGCAGCATTCACATCAAAGACAAACTGAAAGATGAACTGAATAACCTAGTCGAACAAGATGTGTTAAGAAAAGAAGAACAGCACACAGACTGGTGCTCGAGTCTGGCATACAGCACAAAGAAAGACGGTTCCCTTCGCATATGCTTAGACCCCCACAAGCTTAATGCCAGCCTTAGGAGATGCCCACACAAGATTCCTACTGTGGAGGAACTGAACCCGAAGTTTGCAAATGCAAAAATATTCAGCAAACTTGACGCAAAAGCTGGATATTGGTCAATACACGTAGAGGAAGAGTCACAACTGCTAACCACATTCCGAACTCCATTTGGTAGATACTGCTGGAAACGTTTGCCATTTGGTCTCAGTGTCTCTCAAGATCTCTTCCAGGCAAAGATGGACCAAATCCTGGAGGGGCTCGACGGTGTCGTCAGCATAGCCGATGATATCGCAGTCTACGGAACAAGCGAAGAGGAGCATGACAGGAACCTGACCAACCTGATGGAGAGAGCAGCCAAGACAGGTATTGTGTTCAACAGTGACAAGTGCACAATCAAACAGACAAGCATCTCATTCTTTGGCAACCTGTACACAGACAAAGGTATCAAACCTGACCCAGCCAAAATCAGGGACATCCAGAAAATGCCGACACCCCAGAACAAAGATGAACTGAGCAGATTCTTGGGGATGCTGACCTACCTGTCACCCTACATCCCAAAGTTCGCAGACAAAGCACACACACACTGAGGGTGCTGCTGAAAAGTGACGTGCCTTGGACATGGGACACTGACCACCAAAAGAGCTTTGAGGACCTGAAATCAGTTATCAGAGAACGTGACTGCCTGAAGTACTATGATCCAAGCACACCTCTGACACTTGAGGTCGATGCATCACAGAAAGGACTCGGCGTGGCATTAGTGCAGAACAAAATACCCATAGCTTTTGGCTCGAAGACACTGGACGACTGCCAATCCAGGTACAGCAACATAGAGCGAGAAATGCTGGCCATAGTCTATGGAATGCAGCGATACCATACCTACCTGTATGAGAAGTCATTCATTGTAGTTACAGACCACAAACCCCTCGTTACCATATGCACAAAGCCACTGCATGGCGCCCCGCCACGGCTTCAGCGAATGCTGATAAAAACACAAGGATACAACTACGAGGTCACGTATCGACCAGGAAACCAGATGGTCCTGGCAGACACACTCAGCCGACTACCCAACCCTGAGAACAACACCAACATCGAGCTGGACGAGCGCATTGACGGAATAGAGGTAGAAGTCGATGATCCAGAGATGCTCACTGTTGCAATGATAAACTTCTCTCCCGAGAAACAGGACGCACTCCGCACGGAAACCACCAGCGACCCCAGACTCAATGCACTGAAAGAGCTGATCCACCAGGGATGGCCAGACAACATCAAAGCTCTACCAAGACAACTACGTGAGTACTGGTCATTCAGAGATGAGCTCGCAGTTGAAGCAGGAGTCATATTCAAAGGCAGACAGGTGCTCATCCCAGACTCCGTGACTGATTCTATACTCGAACAGCTGAATGTAGGACACCAGGGCATCGAAAAGACACGGCGACTGGCGAGAGAAAGCGTCTACTGGATCAGAAGGAACGATGACATCGAAAGAGTCTGCAGGTCATGTAGCGTATGCGTGGAACATCAGGATGCAAATCCAAAGCAACCTCTCAACCCACACAACACACCGTCAAAACCATGGCAATCCCTAGCTTCTGATCTATTCGAGATCGATGGACATCAGTATTTACTGATTGTGTACAGATATTCTAAGTTCCCTCTAGTGGATGAAATGCCCATGCCTGTGTCCAGCCGGGCAGTTGCACAAAAAATGGAAATGTACATGTCTCTTTTTGGAAGGCCTGACGAGATACTTACAGATAATGGACCCCAGTACACAGGGCACGCGTTCCAGAAATTCACGGCTGGCTGGGGAATCAGGCACGTGACAAGCTCACCCCACTATCCAAAAAGCAATGGATTCATTGAGAGGCATGTGCGACACATCAAAGCCATTGTGAAGAAAACCATGAGACAAGGAGGTAACATACAAGTGGCCTTACTACAGGTCAGAGCAACACCCATCAACAGTAAACTACCATCACCAGCAGAACTGATCTTTGGAAGGCCAGTCACCACCCTGCTGCCGAGTCGAGGGGACCCAGGCAAGGAGGAAAACCGACTCCACCTGGAGCAGAGAACAGCAAACATGAAGGAACATCATGACCGCAGCAGCGGCAGAGAACTACCTCCACTCGGTCCCGGACAGCACGTATCTGTCCTAAACAAGGAAAAAGGGACTTGGTATCTAGCCACCGTCGTACAAAAGTGCGATGAGTCAAGGAGCTACATTGTGCAAACATCAAATGGGAACAAACTCAGACGTGGCAGGAGCCACCTGCGGGAAATTCACCACCCCCATACACTGAGGAGCGCAAGAACCCGCTTCACAGAAGCTCAACGGGACACTCATGCAGCTGGAACTTCTTCCAGCCAAACCTGTGAAACACACAAGACAGTACGCACAAGATATGGAAGAGCTGTTTCCAAACCAGCTAACTACAGGGACTATGAGTAGAGACAATCACACACAAAAGGAGGGCTCTGAATATGTTTATTGTTTTTTGAGATGGACAATTCTGAGTGTGTTGTCTAAAAAAAAAAAAGAAAAAAAAAGAGAAGGCAACCTCTGTGTAATGAAAAAATTGAAAACTAAACAGCGGGGATGTAGTGATATAACGCCATGTATATCCACTGGAACTACACTAGGTGTTATGTACTACCCGGACTGTTATTATGGTTACACCACTACCATGTATGGTTATTACGTCTGCCTACTGAGCCACGATTAAACCTGAGTTCTATAACCCGGTGTGGTCATTGATCCTCGACCAATACTACCCCAAGTATTACTTCAACCGGCAGTTCCGACAGTTATCCTGGCTGGCGTTGTTTCCACTGGACAGTGCTTGTTTGGGTATGTGTGTAAGTTTGGATATGCGTGTTAGTTTGGGTATGTGTGTTCTTGTAGTTGTTGTCTTTGTGTTGTACTGCTGTGGGCGGGGGGAAACACCATTTCGTTTAATTTCATGTAAGTGCATGAAATGAAATGACAAATAAAGTGTTCCTGATTCCTGACATACCCACATCCGGCTTCCCACCCGCAGACACGGCCAGTTGTGTCTGTAGGGACGCCCGACCAAGCCGGAGGCAACACGGGGATTCGATCAGGCGATCTCCGTGTATAGGCAACGCAATAGACCGCTACGACGTGGGCGTCGCCCACGTCACAGCTTTTTACGTGGAGACGTTGATGCTCCTGCAGCCGCCACACGGTCCTGGTCTTTGGCAGGGGGTGTCCAGAGTCCAATGACACGGAGAACCAAGGTGATTGGAGACCACCCTCTGTTGCAGCCTTCACCCGCCTTCACTCCCGTTGTGGCCTGTGTAACAGAGTTGAAAATGACCTCACTCAGATAAAGTGAATTCTCCCAAAATGTTTATTTTAACATGTTATTGTAATCCAATAATTTTTGATGGTTTGTGTAAACCCCAGATATTGTACCGCATTCACTAAGGTTAAATATGAGGCTGCGCGACTGTTTGTCTATTTACTTTCGCTTTGACACATTTTGGGCATTTGCGCTATCCGTACCTGAGAGCTAGACCATCTCCGCTGGAGACTTGTAAGCAGTCGCGTTGCAGCAGAAATCTCATGGATTATTGTTTTATGTGTGAATGCAGGCAATAAAAGCCACTGTTAGGAACCCCTGGTCTGAATCTCTATCACGAACACCTGAACAAGTGAGGGTCGTTACACCTGGAGACATTTTCCACCAGTTCCGCTGTTGAGGTCTTTGTTGGATCACGCTTCATGTGGAACCTCCTCCTTGACCTGTCCCCCTTGGATGAAACTACCAGGAGCCAAGCTCCGGACGGCATAGCTCCTGAGATCACTGGCACACGCAAGCTTCTCCACGACAAGGTGAAGATCCAGGAGAAGACACAGACACACACACACACACACACACACACACACACACACACACAGACACACACACAAACAAACACACACTTGTTCTTACACACCCATGGGCTTTTGCAGCCCTGAAGTTTGTCTCAGAAACCGGGGTGGAACCTGGGTGACCCCTGACTTTAGACATCGGCCGGCTAACACCGACATGTTTGCAGGCTTGGGTGATTGCTCGTTGCAAGAGGTAGACAATAGATGTTAGGAGGAAGGAATTACAAATAACCATCATGATTTGCTCCTGCCTGTCAGACAAACTTGAGGGCTAAAATTTTAAACGGAACATTTCATAATTTTTACAGAGAACATTTCATAATATTTATTTGTTTACAGAGAACATTTCATCATGTTGACATGTTTACACAGAACATTTCATCGTGTTGACATGTTTACACAGAACATTTTATAATGTTGACATGTTTACACAGAACATTTCATCATGTTGACATGTTTACACAGAACCTTTCATAATGTTGACATGTTTACACAGAACATTTCATAATGTTGACATATTTACAGAGAACATTTAATAATGTTTACATGTTTACAGAGAACATTTCATAATGTTGACATATTTACAGAGAACATTTAATAATGTTTACATGTTTACACAGAACATTTCATAATGTTGACATGTTTACACAGAACCTTTCATAATGTTGACATGTTTACAGAGAACCTTTCATAATGTTGACATGTTTACACAGAACATTTCATCGTGTTGACATGTTTACACAGAACATTTCATAATGTTGACATGTTTACAGAGAACCTTTCATAATGTTGACATGTTTACACAGAACCTTTCATCATGTTGACATATTTACAGAGAACATTTCATCATGTTGACATGTTTACACAGAACATTTCATCATGTTGACACATTTACACAGAACATTTCATAATGTTGATATATTTACAGAGAACATTTCATAATGTTGACATGTTTACACAGAACATTTCATCATGTTGACATGTTTACAGAGAACCTTTCATAATGTTGACATGTTTACACAGAACATTTCATCATGTTGACATGTTTACACAGAACATTTCATAATGTTGACATGTTTACAGAGAACCTTTCATAATGTTGACATGTTTACACAGAACCTTTCATCATGTTGACATATTTACAGAGAACATTTCATCATGTTGACATGTTTACACAGAACATTTCCTCAAGTTGACATGTTTACACAGAACATTTCATAATGTTGACGTGTTTACACAGAACCTTTCATAATGTTGACATGTTTACACAGAACCTTTCATAATGTTGACATGTTTACACAGAACATTTCATAATGTTGACATATTTACAGAGAACATTTAATAATGTTTACATGTTTACAGAGAACATTTCATAATGTTGACATGTTTACACAGAACATTTCATCATGTTGACATGTTTACAGAGAACCTTTCATAATGTTGACATGTTTACACAGAACATTTCATCATGTTGACATGTTTACACAGAACATTTCATAATGTTGACATGTTTACACAGAACCTTTCATAATGTTGACATGTTTACAGAGAACCTTTCATAATGTTGACATGTTTACACAGAACATTTCATCATGTTGACATGTTTACACAGAACATTTTATGTTTAAATGTTTATAGAGAACATTTTATAATGTTGACATGTTTGCACAGAACATTTTATAATGTTGACATGTTTGCACAGAACATTTTATAATGTTGACATGTTTACAGAGAACCTTTCATAATGTTGACATGTTTACAGAGAACATTTCATCATGTTGACATGTTTACACAGAACCTTTCATAATGTTGACATGTTTACACAGAACATTTCATAATGTTGACATATTTACAGAGAACATTTAATAATGTTTACAGGTTTACAGAGAACATTTCATAATGTTGACATATTTACACAGAACATTTTATAATGTTGACATGTTTACAGAGAACCTTTCATGATGTTGACATATTTACACAGAACATTTTATAATGTTGACATGTTTACAGAGAACCTTTCATGATGTTGACATGTTTACACAGAACATTTCATCATGTTGACACATTTACACAGAACATTTCATAATGTTGATATGTTTACAGAGAACATTTCATAATGTTGACACGTTTACAGAGAACATTTCATAATGTTGACATGTTTACAGAGAACCTTTCATAATGTTGACGTGTTTACACAGAACCTTTCATCATGTTGACATGTTTACAGAGAAGCTTTCATAATGTTGACATGTTTACACAGAACACATTTCATCATGATGACATGTTTACACAGAACATTTCATAATGTTGACATGTTTACAGAGAACCTTTCATAATGTTGACATGTTTACACAGAACCTTTCATCATGTTGACATATTTACAGAGAACATTTCATCATGTTGACATGTTTACACAGAACATTTCATCATGTTGACACATTTACACAGAACATTTCATAATGTTGATATATTTACAGAGAACATTTCATAATGTTGACATGTTTACACAGAACATTTCATCATGTTGACATGTTTACAGAGAACCTTTCATAATGTTGACATGTTTACACAGAACATTTCATCATGTTGACATGTTTACACAGAACATTTCATAATGTTGACATGTTTACAGAGAACCTTTCATAATGTTGACATGTTTACACAGAACCTTTCATCATGTTGACATATTTACAGAGAACATTTCATCATGTTGACATGTTTACACAGAACATTTCCTCAAGTTGACATGTTTACACAGAACATTTCATAATGTTGACGTGTTTACACAGAACCTTTCATAATGTTGACATGTTTACACAGAACCTTTCATAATGTTGACATGTTTACACAGAACATTTCATAATGTTGACATATTTACAGAGAACATTTAATAATGTTTACATGTTTACAGAGAACATTTCATAATGTTGACATGTTTACACAGAACCTTTCATAATGTTGACATGTTTACAGAGAACCTTTCATAATGTTGACATGTTTACACAGAACATTTCATCATGTTGACATGTTTACACAGAACATTTTATGTTTAAATGTTTATAGAGAACATTTTATAATGTTGACATGTTTGCACAGAACATTTTATAATGTTGACATGTTTACAGAGAACCTTTCATAATGTTGACATGTTTACAGAGAACATTTCATCATGTTGACATGTTTACACAGAACATTTCATCGTGTTGACATGTTTACACAGAACATTTTATAATGTTGACATGTTTACACAGAACATTTCATAATGTTGACATATTTACAGAGAACATTTAATAATGTTGACATGTTTACACAGAACATTTCATAATGTTGACATATTTACAGAGAACATTTAATAATGTTTACATGTTTACAGAGAACATTTCATAATGTTAACATATTTACAGAGAACCTTTCATCATGTTGACATGTTTACACAGAACCTTTCATAATTTTGACATGTTTACAGAGAACGTTTCATAATGTTGACATGTTTACACAGAACCTTTCATCATGTTGACATATTTACAGAGAACATTTCATCATGTTGACATGTTTACACAGAACATTTCATCATGTTGACACATTTACACAGAACATTTCATAATGTTGATATATTTACAGAGAACATTTCATAATGTTGACATGTTTACACAGAACATTTCATCATGTTGACATGTTTACAGAGAACCTTTCATAATGTTGACATGTTTACACAGAACATTTCATCATCTTGACATGTTTACACAGAACATTTCATAATGTTGACATGTTTACAGAGAACCTTTCATAATGTTGACATGTTTACACAGAACCTTTCATCATGTTGACATATTTACAGAGAACATTTCATCATGTTGACATGTTTACACAGAACATTTCCTCAAGTTGACATGTTTACACAGAACATTTCATAATGTTGACGTGTTTACACAGAACCTTTCATAATGTTGACATGTTTACACAGAACCTTTCATAATGTTGACATGTTTACACAGAACATTTCATAATGTTGACGTGTTTACACAGAACCTTTCATAATGTTGACATGTTTACACAGAACCTTTCATAATGTTGACATGTTTACACAGAACATTTCATGATGTTGACATATTTACAGAGAACATTTAATAATGTTTACATGTTTACAGAGAACCTTTCATCATGTTGACATGTTTACAGAGAACCTTTCATAATGTTAACATATTTACAGAGAACCTTTCATCATGTTGACATGTTTACACAGAACCTTTCATAATTTTGACATGTTTACAGAGAACGTTTCATAATGTTGACATGTTTACACAGAACCTTTCATCATGTTGACATATTTACAGAGAACATTTCATCATGTTGACATGTTTACACAGAACATTTCATCATGTTGACACATTTACACAGAACATTTCATAATGTTGATATATTTACAGAGAACATTTCATAATGTTGACATGTTTACACAGAACATTTCATCATGTTGACATGTTTACAGAGAACCTTTCATAATGTTGACATGTTTACACAGAACATTTCATCATGTTGACATGTTTACACAGAACATTTCATAATGTTGACATGTTTACAGAGAACCTTTCATAATGTTGACATGTTTACACAGAACCTTTCATCATGTTGACATATTTACAGAGAACATTTCATCATGTTGACATGTTTACACAGAACATTTCCTCAAGTTGACATGTTTACACAGAACATTTCATAATGTTGACGTGTTTACACAGAACCTTTCATAATGTTGACATGTTTACACAGAACCTTTCATAATGTTGACATGTTTACACAGAACATTTCATAATGTTGACATATTTACAGAGAACCTTTCATAATGTTGACATGTTTACAGAGAACATTTCATAATGTTGACATGTTTACACAGAACATTTCATCATGTTGACATGTTTACAGAGAACCTTTCATAATGTTGACATGTTTACACAGAACATTTCATCATGTTGACATGTTTACACAGAACATTTCATAATGTTGACATGTTTACACAGAACCTTTCATAATGTTGACATGTTTACAGAGAACCTTTCATAATGTTGACATGTTTACACAGAACATTTCATCATGTTGACATGTTTACACAGAACATTTTATGTTTAAATGTTTATAGAGAACATTTTATAATGTTGACATGTTTGCACAGAACATTTTATAATGTTGACATGTTTACAGAGAACCTTTCATAATGTTGACATGTTTACAGAGAACATTTCATCATGTTGACATGTTTACACAGAACATTTCATCGTGTTGACATGTTTACACAGAACATTTTATAATGTTGACATGTTTACACAGAACATTTCATCATGTTGACATATTTACACAGAACATTTTATAATGTTGACATGTTTACAGAGAACCTTTCATGATGTTGACATATTTACACAGAACATTTTATAATGTTGACATGTTTACAGAGAACCTTTCATGATGTTGACATGTTTACACAGAACATTTCATCATGTTGACACATTTACACAGACCATTTCATAATGTTGATATATTTACAGAGAACATTTCATAATGTTGACATGTTTACACAGAACATTTCATCATGTTGACATGTTTACAGAGAACCTTTCATAATGTTGACGTGTTTACACAGAACCTTTCATCATGTTGACATGTTTACAGAGAAGCTTTCATAATGTTGACATGTTTACACAGAACATTTCATCATGTTGACATGTTTACACAGAACATTTCATAATGTTGACATGTTTACAGAGAACCTTTCATGATGTTGACATGTTTACACAGAACCTTTCATCATGTTGACATATTTACAGAGAACATTTCATCATGTTGACATGTTTACACAGAACATTTCATCATGTTGACACATTTACACAGAACATTTCATAATGTTGATATATTTACAGAGAACATTTCATAATGTTGACATGTTTACACAGAACATTTCATCATGTTGACATGTTTACAGAGAACCTTTCATAATGTTGACATGTTTACACAGAACATTTCATCATGTTGACATATTTACACAGAACATTTCATAATGTTGACATGTTTACAGAGAACCTTTCATAATGTTGACATGTTTACACAGAACCTTTCATCATGTTGACATATTTACAGAGAACATTTCATCATGTTGACATGTTTACACAGAACATTTCCTCAAGTTGACATGTTTACACAGAACATTTCATAATGTTGACGTGTTTACACAGAACCTTTCATAATGTTGACATGTTTACACAGAACCTTTCATAATGTTGACATGTTTACACAGAACATTTCATAATGTTGACATATTTACAGAGAACATTTAATAATGTTTACATGTTTACAGAGAACATTTCATAATGTTGACATGTTTACACAGAACATTTCATCATGTTGACATGTTTACAGAGAACCTTTCATAATGTTGACATGTTTACACAGAACATTTCATCATGTTGACATGTTTACAGAGAACCTTTCATAATGTTGACATGTTTACACAGAACATTTCATCATGTTGACATGTTTACACAGAACATTTTATGTTTAAATGTTTATAGAGAACATTTTATAATGTTGACATGTTTGCACAGAACATTTTATAATGTTGACATGTTTACAGAGAACCTTTCATAATGTTGACATGTTTACAGAGAACATTTCATCATGTTGACATGTTTACACAGAACATTTCATCGTGTTGACATGTTTACACAGAACATTTTATAATGTTGACATGTTTACACAGAACATTTCATCATGTTGACATGTTTACACAGAACCTTTCATAATGTTGACATGTTTACAGAGAACCTTTCATAATGTTAACATGTTTACACAGAACATTTCATCATGTTGACATGTTTACACAGAACATTTTTTGTTTAAATGTTTATAGAGAACATTTTATAATGTTGACATGTTTGCACAGAACATTTTATAATGTTGACATGTTTACAGAGAACCTTTCATAATGTTGACATGTTTACAGAGAACATTTCATCATGTTGACATGTTTACACAGAACCTTTCATAATGTTGACATGTTTACACAGAACATTTCATAATGTTGACATATTTACAGAGAACATTTAATAATGTTTACATGTTTACAGAGAACATTTCATAATGTTGACATATTTACACAGAACATTTTATAATGTTGACATGTTTACAGAGAACCTTTCATGATGTTGACATATTTACACAGAACATTTTATAATGTTGACATGTTTACAGAGAACCTTTCATGATGTTGACATGTTTACACAGAACATTTCATCATGTTGACACATTTACACAGAACATTTCATAATGTTGATATGTTTACAGAGAACATTTCATAATGTTGACATGTTTACAGAGAACCTTTCATAATGTTGACGTGTTTACACAGAACCTTTCATCATGTTGACATGTTTACAGAGAAGCTTTCATAATGTTGACATGTTTACACAGAACATTTCATCATGTTGACATGTTTACACAGAACATTTCATAATGTTGACATGTTTACAGAGAACCTTTCATAATGTTGACATGTTTACACAGAACCTTTCATCATGTTGACATATTTACAGAGAACATTTCATCATGTTGACATGTTTACACAGAACATTTCCTCATGTTGACACATTTACACAGAACATTTCATAATGTTGATATATTTACAGAGAACATTTCATAATGTTGACATGTTTACACAGAACATTTCATCATGTTGACATGTTTACAGAGAACCTTTCATAATGTTGACATGTTTACACAGAACATTTCATCATGTTGACATGTTTACACAGAACATTTCATAATGTTGACATGTTTACAGAGAACCTTTCATAATGTTGACATGTTTACACAGAACCTTTCATCATGTTGACATATTTACAGAGAACATTTCATAATGTTGACATGTTTACACAGAACATTTCATCATGTTGACATGTTTACACAGAACATTTCATAATGTTGACATGTTTACAGAGAACCTTTCATAATGTTGACATGATTACAAAGAACCTTTCATCATGTTGACATATTTAGAGAGAACATTTCATCATGTTGACATGTTTACACAGAACATTTCCTCATATTGACATGTTTACACAGAACCTTTCATAATGTTGACATGTTTACACAGAACCTTTCATAATGTTGACATGTTTACACAGAACATTTCATAATGTTGACATATTTACAGAGAACATTTAATAATGTTTACATGTTTACAGAGAACATTTCATAATGTTGACATATTTACACAGAACATTTTATAATGTTGACATGTTTACAGAGAACCTTTCATAATGTTGACATGTTTACACAGAACCTTTCATCATGTTGACATGTTTACAGAGAACCTTTCATAATGTTAACATGTTTACAGAGAACCTTTCATCATGTTGACATGTTTACAGAGAACCTTTCATAATGTTAACATGTTTACAGAGAACCTTTCATCATGTTGACATGTTTACAGAGAACCTTTCATAATGTTGACATGTTTACAGAGAACATTTCATAATGTTGACATGTTTACAGAGAACCTTTCATAATGTTGACGTGTTTACACAGAACCTTTCATCATGTTGACATGTTTACAGAGAAGCTTTCATAATGTTGACATGTTTACACAGAACATTTCATCATGTTGACATGTTTACACAGAACATTTCATAATGTTGACATGTTTACAGAGAACCTTTCATAATGTTGACATGTTTACACAGAACCTTTCATCATGTTGACATATTTACAGAGAACATTTCATCATGTTGACATGTTTACACAGAACATTTCATCATGTTGACACATTTACACAGAACATTTCATAATGTTGACATGTTTACAGAGAACCTTTCATAATGTTGACATGTTTACACAGAACCTTTCATCATGTTGACATATTTACAGAGAACATTTCATCATGTTGACATGTTTACACAGAACATTTCCTCAAGTTGACATGTTTACACAGAACATTTCATAATGTTGACGTGTTTACACAGAACCTTTCATAATGTTGACATGTTTACACAGAACCTTTCATAATGTTGACATGTTTACACAGAACATTTCATAATGTTGACATATTTACAGAGAACATTTAATAATGTTTACATGTTTACAGAGAACATTTCATAATGTTGACATGTTTACACAGAACATTTCATCATGTTGACATGTTTACAGAGAACCTTTCATAATGTTGACATGTTTACACAGAACATTTCATCATGTTGACATGTTTACACAGAACATTTCATAATGTTGACATGTTTACACAGAACCTTTCATAATGTTGACATGTTTACAGAGAACCTTTCATAATGTTGACATGTTTACACAGAACATTTCATCATGTTGACATGTTTACACAGAACATTTTATGTTTAAATGTTTATAGAGAACATTTTATAATGTTGACATGTTTGCACAGAACATTTTATAATGTTGACATGTTTGCACAGAACATTTTATAATGTTGACATGTTTACAGAGAACCTTTCATAATGTTGACATGTTTACAGAGAACATTTCATCATGTTGACATGTTTACACAGAACCTTTCATAATGTTGACATGTTTACACAGAACATTTCATAATGTTGACATATTTACAGAGAACATTTAATAATGTTTACAGGTTTACAGAGAACATTTCATAATGTTGACATATTTACACAGAACATTTTATAATGTTGACATGTTTACAGAGAACCTTTCATGATGTTGACATATTTACACAGAACATTTTATAATGTTGACATGTTTACAGAGAACCTTTCATGATGTTGACATGTTTACACAGAACATTTCATCATGTTGACACATTTACACAGAACATTTCATAATGTTGATATGTTTACAGAGAACATTTCATAATGTTGACACGTTTACAGAGAACATTTCATAATGTTGACATGTTTACAGAGAACCTTTCATAATGTTGACGTGTTTACACAGAACCTTTCATCATGTTGACATGTTTACAGAGAAGCTTTCATAATGTTGACATGTTTACACAGAACATTTCATCATGATGACATGTTTACACAGAACATTTCATAATGTTGACATGTTTACAGAGAACCTTTCATAATGTTGACATGTTTACACAGAACCTTTCATCATGTTGACATATTTACAGAGAACATTTCATCATGTTGACATGTTTACACAGAACATTTCATCATGTTGACACATTTACACAGAACATTTCATAATGTTGATATATTTACAGAGAACATTTCATAATGTTGACATGTTTACACAGAACATTTCATCATGTTGACATGTTTACAGAGAACCTTTCATAATGTTGACATGTTTACACAGAACATTTCATCATGTTGACATGTTTACACAGAACATTTCATAATGTTGACATGTTTACAGAGAACCTTTCATAATGTTGACATGTTTACACAGAACCTTTCATCATGTTGACATATTTACAGAGAACATTTCATCATGTTGACATGTTTACACAGAACATTTCCTCAAGTTGACATGTTTACACAGAACATTTCATAATGTTGACGTGTTTACACAGAACCTTTCATAATGTTGACATGTTTACACAGAACCTTTCATAATGTTGACATGTTTACACAGAACATTTCATAATGTTGACATATTTACAGAGAACATTTAATAATGTTTACATGTTTACAGAGAACATTTCATAATGTTGACATGTTTACACAGAACCTTTCATAATGTTGACATGTTTACAGAGAACCTTTCATAATGTTGACATGTTTACACAGAACATTTCATCATGTTGACATGTTTACACAGAACATTTTATGTTTAAATGTTTATAGAGAACATTTTATAATGTTGACATGTTTGCACAGAACATTTTATAATGTTGACATGTTTACAGAGAACCTTTCATAATGTTGACATGTTTACAGAGAACATTTCATCATGTTGACATGTTTACACAGAACATTTCATCGTGTTGACATGTTTACACAGAACATTTTATAATGTTGACATGTTTACACAGAACATTTCATAATGTTGACATATTTACAGAGAACATTTAATAATGTTGACATGTTTACACAGAACATTTCATAATGTTGACATATTTACAGAGAACATTTAATAATGTTTACATGTTTACAGAGAACATTTCATAATGTTAACATATTTACAGAGAACCTTTCATCATGTTGACATGTTTACACAGAACCTTTCATAATTTTGACATGTTTACAGAGAACGTTTCATAATGTTGACATGTTTACACAGAACCTTTCATCATGTTGACATATTTAAAGAGAACATTTCATCATGTTGACATGTTTACACAGAACATTTCATCATGTTGACACATTTACACAGAACATTTCATAATGTTGATATATTTACAGAGAACATTTCATAATGTTGACATGTTTACACAGAACATTTCATCATGTTGACATGTTTACAGTGAACCTTTCATAATGTTGACATGTTTACACAGAACATTTCATCATCTTGACATGTTTACACAGAACATTTCATAATGTTGACATGTTTACAGAGAACCTTTCATAATGTTGACATGTTTACACAGAACCTTTCATCATGTTGACATATTTACAGAGAACATTTCATCATGTTGACATGTTTACACAGAACATTTCCTCAAGTTGACATGTTTACACAGAACATTTCATAATGTTGACGTGTTTACACAGAACCTTTCATAATGTTGACATGTTTACACAGAACCTTTCATAATGTTGACATGTTTACACAGAACATTTCATAATGTTGACGTGTTTACACAGAACCTTTCATAATGTTGACATGTTTACACAGAACCTTTCATAATGTTGACATGTTTACACAGAACATTTCATGATGTTGACATATTTACAGAGAACATTTAATAATGTTTACATGTTTACAGAGAACCTTTCATCATGTTGACATGTTTACAGAGAACCTTTCATAATGTTAACATATTTACAGAGAACCTTTCATCATGTTGACATGTTTACACAGAACCTTTCATAATTTTGACATGTTTACAGAGAACGTTTCATAATGTTGACATGTTTACACAGAACCTTTCATCATGTTGACATATTTACAGAGAACATTTCATCATGTTGACATGTTTACACAGAACATTTCATCATGTTGACACATTTACACAGAACATTTCATAATGTTGATATATTTACAGAGAACATTTCATAATGTTGACATGTTTACACAGAACATTTCATCATGTTGACATGTTTACAGAGAACCTTTCATAATGTTGACATGTTTACACAGAACATTTCATCATGTTGACATGTTTACACAGAACATTTCATAATGTTGACATGTTTACAGAGAACCTTTCATAATGTTGACATGTTTACACAGAACCTTTCATCATGTTGACATATTTACAGAGAACATTTCATCATGTTGACATGTTTACACAGAACATTTCCTCAAGTTGACATGTTTACACAGAACATTTCATAATGTTGACGTGTTTACACAGAACCTTTCATAATGTTGACATGTTTACACAGAACCTTTCATAATGTTGACATGTTTACACAGAACATTTCATAATGTTGACATATTTACAGAGAACCTTTCATAATGTTGACATGTTTACAGAGAACATTTCATAATGTTGACATGTTTACACAGAACATTTCATCATGTTGACATGTTTACAGAGAACCTTTCATAATGTTGACATGTTTACACAGAACATTTCATCATGTTGACATGTTTACACAGAACATTTCATAATGTTGACATGTTTACACAGAACCTTTCATAATGTTGACATGTTTACAGAGAACCTTTCATAATGTTGACATGTTTACACAGAACATTTCATCATGTTGACATGTTTACACAGAACATTTTATGTTTAAATGTTTATAGAGAACATTTTATAATGTTGACATGTTTGCACAGAACATTTTATAATGTTGACATGTTTACAGAGAACCTTTCATAATGTTGACATGTTTACAGAGAACATTTCATCATGTTGACATGTTTACACAGAACATTTCATCGTGTTGACATGTTTACACAGAACATTTTATAATGTTGACATGTTTACACAGAACATTTCATCATGTTGACATATTTACACAGAACATTTTATAATGTTGACATGTTTACAGAGAACCTTTCATGATGTTGACATATTTACACAGAACATTTTATAATGTTGACATGTTTACAGAGAACCTTTCATGATGTTGACATGTTTACACAGAACATTTCATCATGTTGACACATTTACACAGACCATTTCATAATGTTGATATATTTACAGAGAACATTTCATAATGTTGACATGTTTACACAGAACATTTCATCATGTTGACATGTTTACAGAGAACCTTTCATAATGTTGACGTGTTTACACAGAACCTTTCATCATGTTGACATGTTTACAGAGAAGCTTTCATAATGTTGACATGTTTACACAGAACATTTCATCATGTTGACATGTTTACACAGAACATTTCATAATGTTGACATGTTTACAGAGAACCTTTCATGATGTTGACATGTTTACACAGAACCTTTCATCATGTTGACATATTTACAGAGAACATTTCATCATGTTGACATGTTTACACAGAACATTTCATCATGTTGACACATTTACACAGAACATTTCATAATGTTGATATATTTACAGAGAACATTTCATAATGTTGACATGTTTACACAGAACATTTCATCATGTTGACATGTTTACAGAGAACCTTTCATAATGTTGACATGTTTACACAGAACATTTCATCATGTTGACATATTTACACAGAACATTTCATAATGTTGACATGTTTACAGAGAACCTTTCATAATGTTGACATGTTTACACAGAACCTTTCATCATGTTGACATATTTACAGAGAACATTTCATCATGTTGACATGTTTACACAGAACATTTCCTCAAGTTGACATGTTTACACAGAACATTTCATAATGTTGACGTGTTTACACAGAACCTTTCATAATGTTGACATGTTTACACAGAACCTTTCATAATGTTGACATGTTTACACAGAACATTTCATAATGTTGACATATTTACAGAGAACATTTAATAATGTTTACATGTTTACAGAGAACATTTCATAATGTTGACATGTTTACACAGAACATTTCATCATGTTGACATGTTTACAGAGAACCTTTCATAATGTTGACATGTTTACACAGAACATTTCATCATGTTGACATGTTTACAGAGAACCTTTCATAATGTTGACATGTTTACACAGAACATTTCATCATGTTGACATGTTTACACAGAACATTTTATGTTTAAATGTTTATAGAGAACATTTTATAATGTTGACATGTTTGCACAGAACATTTTATAATGTTGACATGTTTACAGAGAACCTTTCATAATGTTGACATGTTTACAGAGAACATTTCATCATGTTGACATGTTTACACAGAACATTTCATCGTGTTGACATGTTTACACAGAACATTTTATAATGTTGACATGTTTACACAGAACATTTCATCATGTTGACATGTTTACACAGAACCTTTCATAATGTTGACATGTTTACAGAGAACCTTTCATAATGTTAACATGTTTACACAGAACATTTCATCATGTTGACATGTTTACACAGAACATTTTTTGTTTAAATGTTTATAGAGAACATTTTATAATGTTGACATGTTTGCACAGAACATTTTATAATGTTGACATGTTTACAGAGAACCTTTCATAATGTTGACATGTTTACAGAGAACATTTCATCATGTTGACATGTTTACACAGAACCTTTCATAATGTTGACATGTTTACACAGAACATTTCATAATGTTGACATATTTACAGAGAACATTTAATAATGTTTACATGTTTACAGAGAACATTTCATAATGTTGACATATTTACACAGAACATTTTATAATGTTGACATGTTTACAGAGAACCTTTCATGATGTTGACATATTTACACAGAACATTTTATAATGTTGACATGTTTACAGAGAACCTTTCATGATGTTGACATGTTTACACAGAACATTTCATCATGTTGACACATTTACACAGAACATTTCATAATGTTGATATGTTTACAGAGAACATTTCATAATGTTGACATGTTTACAGAGAACCTTTCATAATGTTGACGTGTTTACACAGAACCTTTCATCATGTTGACATGTTTACAGAGAAGCTTTCATAATGTTGACATGTTTACACAGAACATTTCATCATGTTGACATGTTTACACAGAACATTTCATAATGTTGACATGTTTACAGAGAACCTTTCATAATGTTGACATGTTTACACAGAACCTTTCATCATGTTGACATATTTACAGAGAACATTTCATCATGTTGACATGTTTACACAGAACATTTCCTCATGTTGACACATTTACACAGAACATTTCATAATGTTGATATATTTACAGAGAACATTTCATAATGTTGACATGTTTACACAGAACATTTCATCATGTTGACATGTTTACAGAGAACCTTTCATAATGTTGACATGTTTACACAGAACATTTCATCATGTTGACATGTTTACACAGAACATTTCATAATGTTGACATGTTTACAGAGAACCTTTCATAATGTTGACATGTTTACACAGAACCTTTCATCATGTTGACATATTTACAGAGAACATTTCATAATGTTGACATGTTTACACAGAACATTTCATCATGTTGACATGTTTACACAGAACATTTCATAATGTTGACATGTTTACAGAGAACCTTTCATAATGTTGACATGATTACAAAGAACCTTTCATCATGTTGACATATTTAGAGAGAACATTTCATCATGTTGACATGTTTACACAGAACATTTCCTCATATTGACATGTTTACACAGAACCTTTCATAATGTTGACATGTTTACACAGAACCTTTCATAATGTTGACATGTTTACACAGAACATTTCATAATGTTGACATATTTACAGAGAACATTTAATAATGTTTACATGTTTACAGAGAACATTTCATAATGTTGACATATTTACACAGAACATTTTATAATGTTGACATGTTTACAGAGAACCTTTCATAATGTTGACATGTTTACACAGAACCTTTCATCATGTTGACATGTTTACAGAGAACCTTTCATAATGTTAACATGTTTACAGAGAACCTTTCATCATGTTGACATGTTTACAGAGAACCTTTCATAATGTTAACATGTTTACAGAGAACCTTTCATCATGTTGACATGTTTACAGAGAACATTTCATAATGTTGACATGTTTACAGAGAACCTTTCATAATGTTGACGTGTTTACACAGAACCTTTCATCATGTTGACATGTTTACAGAGAAGCTTTCATAATGTTGACATGTTTACACAGAACATTTCATCATGTTGACATGTTTACACAGAACATTTCATAATGTTGACATGTTTACAGAGAACCTTTCATAATGTTGACATGTTTACACAGAACCTTTCATCATGTTGACATATTTACAGAGAACATTTCATCATGTTGACATGTTTACACAGAACATTTCATCATGTTGACACATTTACACAGAACATTTCATAATGTTGATATATTTACAGAGAACATTTCATAATGTTGACATGTTTACACAGAACATTTCATCATGTTGACATGTTTACAGAGAACCTTTCATAATGTTGACATGTTTACACAGAACATTTCATCATGTTGACACATTTACACAGAACATTACATAATGTTGACATGTTTACACAGAACATGTCATCATGTTGACATGTTTACACAGAACATTTCATAATGTTGACATGTTTACAGAGAACCTTTCATAATGTTGACATGTTTACACAGAACCTTTCATCATGTTGACATGTTTACAGAGAACCTTTCATAATGTTGACATGTTTACACAGAACATTTCATCATGTTGACATGTTTACACAGAACATTTCATAATGTTGACATGTTTACACAGAACCTTTCATAATGTTAACATGTTTACAGAGAACATTTCATAATGTTGACATGTTTACACAGAACATGTCATCATGTTGACATGTTTACACAGAACATTTTATGTTTAAATGTTTACAGAGAACATTTCATAATGTTGACATGTTTACAGAGAACATTTCATAATGTTGACATGTTTACAGAGAACCTTTCATAATGTTAACATGTTTACAGAGAACCTTTCATCATGTTGACATGTTTACAGAGAACCTTTCATAATGTTAACATGTTTACAGAGAACCTTTCATCATGTTGACATGTTTACACAGAACCTTTCATAATTTTGACATGTTTACAGAGAACATTTCATAATGTTGACATGTTTACAGAGAACCTTTCATAATGTTGACGTGTTCACACAGAACCTTTCATCATGTTGACATGTTTACAGAGAAGCTTTCATAATGTTGACATGTTTACACAGAACATTTCATCATGTTGACATGTTTACAAAGAACATTTCATAATGTTGACATGTTTACAGAGAACCTTTCATAATGTTGACATGTTTACACAGAACCTTTCATCATGTTGACATATTTACAGAGAACATTTCATCATGTTGACATGTTTACACAGAACATTTCATCATGTTGACACATTTACACAGAACATTTCATAATGTTGATATATTTACAGAGAACATTTCATAATGTTGACATGTTTACACAGAACATTTCATCATGTTGACATGTTTACAGAGAACCTTTCATAATGTTGACATGTTTACACAGAACATGTCATCATGTTGACATGTTTACACAGAACATTTCATAATGTTGACATGTTTACAGAGAACCTTTCATAATGTTGACATGTTTACACAGAACCTTTCATCATGTTGACATATTTACAGAGAACATTTCATCATGTTGACATGTTTACACAGAACATTTCCTCAAGTTGACATGTTTACACAGAACATTTCATAATGTTGACGTGTTTACACAGAACCTTTCATAATGTTGACATGTTTACACAGAACCTTTCATAATGTTGACATGTTTACACAGAACATTTCATAATGTTGACATGTTTACAGAGAACATTTAATAATGTTCACATGTTTACAGAGAACATTTCATAATGTTGACATGTTTACACAGAACATTTCATCATGTTGACATGTTTACAGAGAACTTTTTATAATGTTGACATGTTTACAGAGAACCTTTCATAATGTTGACATGTTTACAGAGAACATTTCATCATGTTGTCATGTTTACACAGAACATTTCATCGTGTTGACATGTTTACACAGAGCATTTTATAATGTTGACATGTTTACAGAGAACCTTTCATAATGTTAACATGTTTACAGAGAACCTTTCATCATGTTGACATGTTTACAGAGAACCTTTCATAATGTTAACATGTTTACAGAGAACCTTTCATCATGTTGACATGTTTACACAGAACCTTTCATAATTTTGACATGTTTACAGAGAACATTTCATAATGTTGACATGTTTACAGAGAACCTTTCATAATGTTGACGTGTTCACACAGAACCTTTCATCATGTTGACATGTTTACAGAGAAGCTTTCATAATGTTGACATGTTTACACAGAACATTTCATCATGTTGACATGTTTACAAAGAACATTTCATAATGTTGACATGTTTACAGAGAACCTTTCATAATGTTGACATGTTTACACAGAACCTTTCATCATGTTGACATATTTACAGAGAACATTTCATCATGTTGACATGTTTACACAGAACATTTCATCATGTTGACACATTTACACAGAACATTTCATAATGTTGATATATTTACAGAGAACATTTCATAATGTTGACATGTTTACACAGAACATTTCATCATGTTGACATGTTTACAGAGAACCTTTCATAATGTTGACATGTTTACACAGAACATGTCATCATGTTGACATGTTTACACAGAACATTTCATAATGTTGACATGTTTACAGAGAACCTTTCATAATGTTGACATGTTTACACAGAACCTTTCATCATGTTGACATATTTACAGAGAACATTTCATCATGTTGACATGTTTACACAGAACATTTCCTCAAGTTGACATGTTTACACAGAACATTTCATAATGTTGACGTGTTTACACAGAACCTTTCATAATGTTGACATGTTTACACAGAACCTTTCATAATGTTGACATGTTTACACAGAACATTTCATAATGTTGACATATTTACAGAGAACATTTAATAATGTTCACATGTTTACAGAGAACATTTCATAATGTTGACATGTTTACACAGAACATTTCATCATGTTGACATGTTTACAGAGAACTTTTTATAATGTTGACATGTTTACAGAGAACCTTTCATAATGTTGACATGTTTACAGAGAACATTTCATCATGTTGTCATGTTTACACAGAACATTTCATCGTGTTGACATGTTTACACAGAGCATTTTATAATGTTGACATGTTTACAGAGAACCTTTCATAATGTTAACATGTTTACAGAGAACCTTTCATCATGTTGACATGTTTACAGAGAACCTTTCATAATGTTAACATGTTTACAGAGAACCTTTCATCATGTTGACATGTTTACACAGAACCTTTCATAATTTTGACATGTTTACAGAGAACATTTCATAATGTTGACATGTTTACAGAGAACCTTTCATAATGTTGACGTGTTTACACAGAACCTTTCATCATGTTGACATGTTTACAGAGAACCTTTCATAATGTTGACATGTTTACACAGAACATTTCATCATGTTGACATGTTTACAGAGAACCTTTCATAATGTTGACATGTTTACACAGAACATTTCATCATGTTGACATGTTTACACAGAACATTTCATAATGTTGTCATATATTTACAGAGAACATTTCATCATGTTGACATGTTTACACAGAACATTTCATCATGTTGACACATTTACACAGAACATTACATAATGTTGATATATTTACAGAAAACATTTCATAATGTTGACATGTTTACACAGAACATTTCATCATGTTAACATGTTTACAGAGAACCTTTCATAATGTTGACATGTTTACACATAACATTTCATCATGTTGACATGTTTACACAGAACATTTCATAATGTTGACATGTTTACAGAGAACCTTTCATAATGTTGACATGTTTACACAGAACCTTTCATCATGTTGACATATTTACAGAGAACATTTCATCATGTTGACATGTTTACACAGAACATTTCATCATGTTGACACATTTACACAGAACATTTCATAATGTTGATATATTTACAGAGAACATTTCATAATGTTGACATGTTTACACAGAACATTTCATCATGTTGACATGTTTACAGAGAACCTTTCATAATGTTGACATGTTTACACAGAACATTTCATCATGTTGACATGTTTACACAGAACATTTCATAATGTTGACATGTTTACAGAGAACCTTTCATAATGTTGACATGATTACACAGAACCTTTCATCATGTTGACATATTTAGAGAGAACATTTCATCATGTTGACATGTTTACACAGAACATTTCCTCATATTGACATGTTTACACAGAACCTTTCATAATGTTGACATGTTTACACAGAACCTTTCATAATGTTGACATGTTTACACAGAACATTTCATAATGTTGACATATTTACAGAGAACATTTAATAATGTTTACATGTTTACAGAGAACATTTCATAATGTTGACATATTTACACAGAACATTTCATCATGTTGACACATTTACACAGAACATTTCATAATGTTGATATATTTACAGAGAACATTTCATAATGTTGACATGTTTACACAGAACATTTCATCATGTTGACATGTTTACACAGAACATTTTATAATGTTGACATGTTTACACAGAACATTTTATAATGTTGACATGTTTACAGAGAACCTTTCATGATGTTGACATGTTTACACAGAACATTTCATCATGTTGACACATTTACACAGAACATTTCATAATGTTGATATATTTACAGAGAACATTTCATAATGTTGACATGTTTACACAGAACATTTCATCATGTTGACATGTTTACAGAGAACCTTTCATAATGTTGACATGTTTACACAGAACATTTCATAATGTTGACATGTTCACAGAGAACCTTTCATAATGTTGACATGTTTACACAGAACATTTCATCATGTTGACATGTTTACACAGAACATTTTATAATGTTGACATGTTTACACAGAACATTTCATCATGTTGACACATTTACACAGAACATTTCATAATGTTGATATATTTACAGAGAACATTTCATAATGTTGACATGTTTACACAGAACATTTCATCATGTTGACATGTTTACACAGAACATTTCACAATGTTTACATGTTTACACAGAACATTTCATCATGTTGACACATTTACACAGAACATCTCATAATGTTGATATATTTACAGAGAACACTTCATAATGTTGACATGTTTACAGAGAACCTTTCATAATGTTAACATGTTTACACAGAACATTTCATCATGTTGACATGTTTACAGAGAACTTTTTATAATGTTGACATGTTTACAGAGAACCTTTCATAATGTTGACATGTTTACACAGAACATTTCATCATGTTGACATGGTTACAGAGAACTTTTTATAATGTTGACATGTTTACAGAGAACCTTTCATAATGTTGACATGTTTACAGAGAACATTTCATCATGTTGTCATGTTTACACAGAACATTTCATCGTGTTGACATGTTTACACAGAGCATTTTATAATGTTGACATGTTTACAGAGAACCTTTCATAATGTTAACATGTTTACAGAGAACCTTTCATCATGTTGACATGTTTACAGAGAACCTTTCATAATGTTAACATGTTTACAGAGAACCTTTCATCATGTTGACATGTTTACACAGAACCTTTCATAATTTTGACATGTTTACAGAGAACATTTCATAATGTTGACATGTTTACAGAGAACCTTTCATAATGTTGACGTGTTTACACAGAACCTTTCATCATGTTGACATGTTTACAGAGAACCTTTCATAATGTTGACATGTTTACACAGAACATTTCATCATGTTGACATGTTTACAGAGAACCTTTCATAATGTTGACATGTTTACACAGAACATTTCATCATGTTGACATGTTTACACAGAACATTTCATAATGTTGTCATATATTTACAGAGAACATTTCATCATGTTGACATGTTTACACAGAACATTTCATCATGTTGACACATTTACACAGAACATTACATAATGTTGATATATTTACAGAAAACATTTCATAATGTTGACATGTTTACACAGAACATTTCATCATGTTAACATGTTTACAGAGAACCTTTCATAATGTTGACATGTTTACACATAACATTTCATCATGTTGACATGTTTACACAGAACATTTCATAATGTTGACATGTTTACAGAGAACCTTTCATAATGTTGACATGTTTACACAGAACCTTTCATCATGTTGACATATTTACAGAGAACATTTCATCATGTTGACATGTTTACACAGAACATTTCATCATGTTGACACATTTACACAGAACATTTCATAATGTTGATATATTTACAGAGAACATTTCATAATGTTGACATGTTTACACAGAACATTTCATCATGTTGACATGTTTACAGAGAACCTTTCATAATGTTGACATGTTTACACAGAACATTTCATCATGTTGACATGTTTACACAGAACATTTCATAATGTTGTCATATATTTACAGAGAACATTTCATCATGTTGACATGTTTACACAGAACATTTCATCATGTTGACACATTTACACAGAACATTACATAATGTTGATATATTTACAGAAAACATTTCATAATGTTGACATGTTTACACAGAACATTTCATCATGTTAACATGTTTACAGAGAACCTTTCATAATGTTGACATGTTTACACATAACATTTCATCATGTTGACATGTTTACACAGAACATTTTATAATGTTGACATGTTTACAGAGAACCTTTCATAATGTTGACATGTTTACACAGAACCTTTCATCATGTTGACATATTTACAGAGAACATTTCATCATGTTGACATGTTTACACAGAACATTTCATCATGTTGACACATTTACACAGAACATTTCATAATGTTGATATATTTACAGAGAACATTTCATAATGTTGACATGTTTACACAGAACATTTCATCATGTTGACATGTTTACAGAGAACCTTTCATAATGTTGACATGTTTACACAGAACATTTCATCATGTTGACATGTTTACACAGAACATTTCATAATGTTGACATGTTTACAGAGAACCTTTCATAATGTTGACATGATTACACAGAACCTTTCATCATGTTGACATATTTAGAGAGAACATTTCATCATGTTGACATGTTTACACAGAACATTTCCTCATATTGACATGTTTACACAGAACCTTTCATAATGTTGACATGTTTACACAGAACCTTTCATAATGTTGACATGTTTACACAGAACATTTCATAATGTTGACATATTTACAGAGAACATTTAATAATGTTTACATGTTTACAGAGAACATTTCATAATGTTGACATATTTACACAGAACATTTCATCATGTTGACACATTTACACAGAACATTTCATAATGTTGATATATTTACAGAGAACATTTCATAATGTTGACATGTTTACACAGAACATTTCATCATGTTGACATGTTTACACAGAACATTTTATAATGTTGACATGTTTACACAGAACATTTTATAATGTTGACATGTTTACAGAGAACCTTTCATGATGTTGACATGTTTACACAGAACATTTCATAATGTTGACATGTTCACAGAGAACCTTTCATAATGTTGACATGTTTACACAGAACATTTCATCATGTTGACATGTTTACACAGAACATTTTATAATGTTGACATGTTTACACAGAACATTTCATCATGTTGACACATTTACACAGAACATTTCATAATGTTGATATATTTACAGAGAACATTTCATAATGTTGACATGTTTACACAGAACATTTCATCATGTTGACATGTTTACACAGAACATTTCACAATGTTTACATGTTTACACAGAACATTTCATCATGTTGACACATTTACACAGAACATCTCATAATGTTGATATATTTACAGAGAACACTTCATAATGTTGACATGTTTACAGAGAACCTTTCATAATGTTAACATGTTTACAGAGAACCTTTCATCATGTTGACATGTTTACAGAGAACCTTTCATAATGTTAACATGTTTACAGAGAACCTTTCATCATGTTGACATGTTTACACAGAACCTTTCATAATTTTGACATGTTTACAGAGAACATTTCATAATGTTGACATGTTTACAGAGAACCTTTCATAATGTTGACGTGTTTACACAGAACCTTTCATCATGTTGACATGTTTACAGAGAACCTTTCATAATGTTGACATGTTTACACAGAACATTTCATCATGTTGACATGTTTACAGAGAACCTTTCATAATGTTGACATGTTTACACAGAACATTTCATCATGTTGACATGTTTACACAGAACATTTCATAATGTTGTCATATATTTACAGAGAACATTTCATCATGTTGACATGTTTACACAGAACATTTCATCATGTTGACACATTTACACAGAACATTACATAATGTTGATATATTTACAGAAAACATTTCATAATGTTGACATGTTTACACAGAACATTTCATCATGTTAACATGTTTACAGAGAACCTTTCATAATGTTGACATGTTTACACATAACATTTCATCATGTTGACATGTTTACACAGAACATTTCATAATGTTGACATGTTTACAGAGAACCTTTCATAATGTTGACATGTTTACACAGAACCTTTCATCATGTTGACATATTTACAGAGAACATTTCATCATGTTGACATGTTTACACAGAACATTTCATCATGTTGACACATTTACACAGAACATTTCATAATGTTGATATATTTACAGAGAACATTTCATAATGTTGACATGTTTACACAGAACATTTCATCATGTTGACATGTTTACAGAGAACCTTTCATAATGTTGACATGTTTACACAGAACATTTCATCATGTTGACATGTTTACACAGAACATTTCATAATGTTGACATGTTTACAGAGAACCTTTCATAATGTTGACATGATTACACAGAACCTTTCATCATGTTGACATATTTAGAGAGAACATTTCATCATGTTGACATGTTTACACAGAACATTTCCTCATATTGACATGTTTACACAGAACCTTTCATAATGTTGACATGTTTACACAGAACCTTTCATAATGTTGACATGTTTACACAGAACATTTCATAATGTTGACATATTTACAGAGAACATTTAATAATGTTTACATGTTTACAGAGAACATTTCATAATGTTGACATATTTACACAGAACATTTCATCATGTTGACACATTTACACAGAACATTTCATAATGTTGATATATTTACAGAGAACATTTCATAATGTTGACATGTTTACACAGAACATTTCATCATGTTGACATGTTTACACAGAACATTTTATAATGTTGACATGTTTACACAGAACATTTTATAATGTTGACATGTTTACAGAGAACCTTTCATGATGTTGACATGTTTACACAGAACATTTCATCATGTTGACACATTTACACAGAACATTTCATAATGTTGATATATTTACAGAGAACATTTCATAATGTTGACATGTTTACACAGAACATTTCATCATGTTGACATGTTTACAGAGAACCTTTCATAATGTTGACATGTTTACACAGAACATTTCATAATGTTGACATGTTCACAGAGAACCTTTCATAATGTTGACATGTTTACACAGAACATTTCATCATGTTGACATGTTTACACAGAACATTTTATAATGTTGACATGTTTACACAGAACATTTCATCATGTTGACACATTTACACAGAACATTTCATAATGTTGATATATTTACAGAGAACATTTCATAATGTTGACATGTTTACACAGAACATTTCATCATGTTGACATGTTTACACAGAACATTTCACAATGTTTACATGTTTACACAGAACATTTCATCATGTTGACACATTTACACAGAACATCTCATAATGTTGATATATTTACAGAGAACACTTCATAATGTTGACATGTTTACACAGAACATTTCATCATGTTGACATGTTTACAGAGAACCTTTCATAATGTTGACATGTTTACACAGAACATTTCATCATGTTGACATGTTTACACAGAACATTTCATCATGTTGACATGTTTACAGAGAACATTTAATAATGTTTACATGTTTACACAGAACATTTCATAATGTTGATATATTTACAGAGAACATTTCATAATGTTGACATGTTTACACAGAACATTTCTACATATTGACATGTTTACAGAGAACCTTTCATAATGTTGACATGTTTACACAGAACATTTCATCATGTTGACATGTTTACACAGAACATTTCATAATGTTGACATGTTTACAGAGAACCTTTCATAATGTTGACATGTTTGCACAGAACATTTCATAATGTTGACATGTTTACACAGAACATTTCATCATGTTGACATGTTCACACAGAACATTTCATAATGTTGACATGTTTACAGAGAACCTTTCATAATGTTGACATGTTTACACAGAACATTTCATCATGTTGACATGTTTACACAGAACATTTCATAATGTTGACATGTTTACAGAGAACATTTCATAATGTTGACATGTTTACAGAGAACCTTTCATAATGTTAACATGTTTACAGAGAACCTTTCATCATGTTGACATGTTTACAGAGAACCTTTCATAATGTTAACATGTTTACAGAGAACCTTTCATCATGTTGACATGTTTACACAGAACCTTTCATAATTTTGACATGTTTACAGAGAACATTTCATAATGTTGACATGTTTACAGAGAACCTTTCATAATGTTGACGTGTTCACACAGAACCTTTCATCATGTTGACATGTTTACAGAGAAGCTTTCATAATGTTGACATGTTTACACAGAACATTTCATCATGTTGACATGTTTACACAGAACATTTCATAATGTTGACATGTTTACAGAGAACCTTTCATAATGTTGACATGTTTACACAGAACCTTTCATCATGTTGACATATTTACAGAGAACATTTCATCATGTTGACATGTTTACACAGAACATTTCATCATGTTGACACATTTACACAGAACATTTCATAATGTTGATATATTTACAGAGAACATTTCATAATGTTGACATGTTTACACAGAACATTTCATCATGTTGACATGTTTACAGAGAACCTTTCATAATGTTGACATGTTTACACAGAACATGTCATCATGTTGACATGTTTACACAGAACATTTCATAATGTTGACATGTTTACAGAGAACCTTTCATAATGTTGACATGTTTACACAGAACCTTTCATCATGTTGACATATTTACAGAGAACATTTCATCATGTTGACATGTTTACACAGAACATTTCCTCAAGTTGACATGTTTACACAGAACATTTCATAATGTTGACGTGTTTACACAGAACCTTTCATAATGTTGACATGTTTACACAGAACCTTTCATAATGTTGACATGTTTACACAGAACATTTCATAATGTTGACATATTTACAGAGAACATTTAATAATGTTCACATGTTTACAGAGAACATTTCATAATGTTGACATGTTTACACAGAACATTTCATCATGTTGACATGTTTACAGAGAACTTTTTATAATGTTGACATGTTTACAGAGAACCTTTCATAATGTTGACATGTTTACAGAGAACATTTCATCATGTTGTCATGTTTACACAGAACATTTCATCGTGTTGACATGTTTACACAGAGCATTTTATAATGTTGACATGTTTACAGAGAACCTTTCATAATGTTAACATGTTTACAGAGAACCTTTCATCATGTTGACATGTTTACAGAGAACCTTTCATAATGTTAACATGTTTACAGAGAACCTTTCATCATGTTGACATGTTTACACAGAACCTTTCATAATTTTGACATGTTTACAAAGAACATTTCATAATGTTGACATGTTTACAGAGAACCTTTCATAATGTTGACGTGTTTACACAGAACCTTTCATCATGTTGACATGTTTACAGAGAACCTTTCATAATGTTGACATGTTTACACAGAACATTTCATCATGTTGACATGTTTACAGAGAACCTTTCATAATGTTGACATGTTTACACAGAACATTTCATCATGTTGACATGTTTACACAGAACATTTCATAATGTTGTCATATATTTACAGAGAACATTTCATCATGTTGACATGTTTACACAGAACATTTCATCATGTTGACATGTTTACACAGAACATTTCATAATGTTGTCATATATTTACAGAGAACCTTTCATAATGTTGACGTGTTCACACAGAACCTTTCATCATGTTGACATGTTTACAGAGAAGCTTTCATAATGTTGACATGTTTACACAGAACATTTCATCATGTTGACATGTTTACACAGAACATTTCATAATGTTGACATGTTTACAGAGAACCTTTCATAATGTTGACATGTTTACACAGAACCTTTCATCATGTTGACATATTTACAGAGAACATTTCATCATGTTGACATGTTTACACAGAACATTTCATCATGTTGACACATTTACACAGAACATTTCATAATGTTGATATATTTACAGAGAACATTTCATAATGTTGACATGTTTACACAGAACATTTCATCATGTTGACATGTTTACAGAGAACCTTTCATAATGTTGACATGTTTACACAGAACATGTCATCATGTTGACATGTTTACACAGAACATTTCATAATGTTGACATGTTTACAGAGAACCTTTCATAATGTTGACATGTTTACACAGAACCTTTCATCATGTTGACATATTTACAGAGAACATTTCATCATGTTGACATGTTTACACAGAACATTTCCTCAAGTTGACATGTTTACACAGAACATTTCATAATGTTGACGTGTTTACACAGAACCTTTCATAATGTTGACATGTTTACACAGAACCTTTCATAATGTTGACATGTTTACACAGAACATTTCATAATGTTGACATATTTACAGAGAACATTTAATAATGTTCACATGTTTACAGAGAACATTTCATAATGTTGACATGTTTACACAGAACATTTCATCATGTTGACATGTTTACAGAGAACTTTTTATAATGTTGACATGTTTACAGAGAACCTTTCATAATGTTGACATGTTTACAGAGAACATTTCATCATGTTGTCATGTTTACACAGAACATTTCATCGTGTTGACATGTTTACACAGAGCATTTTATAATGTTGACATGTTTACAGAGAACCTTTCATAATGTTAACATGTTTACAGAGAACCTTTCATCATGTTGACATGTTTACAGAGAACCTTTCATAATGTTAACATGTTTACAGAGAACCTTTCATCATGTTGACATGTTTACACAGAACCTTTCATAATTTTGACATGTTTACAGAGAACATTTCATAATGTTGACATGTTTACAGAGAACCTTTCATAATGTTGACGTGTTTACACAGAACCTTTCATCATGTTGACATGTTTACAGAGAACCTTTCATAATGTTGACATGTTTACACAGAACATTTCATCATGTTGACATGTTTACAGAGAACCTTTCATAATGTTGACATGTTTACACAGAACATTTCATCATGTTGACATGTTTACACAGAACATTTCATAATGTTGTCATATATTTACAGAGAACATTTCATCATGTTGACATGTTTACACAGAACATTTCATCATGTTGACACATTTACACAGAACATTACATAATGTTGATATATTTACAGAAAACATTTCATAATGTTGACATGTTTACACAGAACATTTCATCATGTTAACATGTTTACAGAGAACCTTTCATAATGTTGACATGTTTACACATAACATTTCATCATGTTGACATGTTTACACAGAACATTTCATAATGTTGACATGTTTACAGAGAACCTTTCATAATGTTGACATGTTTACACAGAACCTTTCATCATGTTGACATATTTACAGAGAACATTTCATCATGTTGACATGTTTACACAGAACATTTCATCATGTTGACACATTTACACAGAACATTTCATAATGTTGATATATTTACAGAGAACATTTCATAATGTTGACATGTTTACACAGAACATTTCATCATGTTGACATGTTTACAGAGAACCTTTCATAATGTTGACATGTTTACACAGAACATTTCATCATGTTGACATGTTTACACAGAACATTTCATAATGTTGACATGTTTACAGAGAACCTTCCATAATGTTGACATGATTACACAGAACCTTTCATCATGTTGACATATTTAGAGAGAACATTTCATCATGTTGACATGTTTACACAGAACATTTCCTCATATTGACATGTTTACACAGAACCTTTCATAATGTTGACATGTTTACACAGAACCTTTCATAATGTTGACATGTTTACACAGAACATTTCATAATGTTGACATATTTACAGAGAACATTTAATAATGTTTACATGTTTACAGAGAACATTTCATAATGTTGACATATTTACACAGAACATTTCATCATGTTGACACATTTACACAGAACATTTCATAATGTTGATATATTTACAGAGAACATTTCATAATGTTGACATGTTTACACAGAACATTTCATCATGTTGACATGTTTACACAGAACATTTTATAATGTTGACATGTTTACACAGAACATTTTATAATGTTGACATGTTTACAGAGAACCTTTCATGATGTTGACATGTTTACACAGAACATTTCATCATGTTGACACATTTACACAGAACATTTCATAATGTTGATATATTTACAGAGAACATTTCATAATGTTGACATGTTTACACAGAACATTTCATCATGTTGACATGTTTACAGAGAACCTTTCATAATGTTGACATGTTTACACAGAACATTTCATAATGTTGACATGTTCACAGAGAACCTTTCATAATGTTGACATGTTTACACAGAACATTTCATCATGTTGACATGTTTACACAGAACATTTTATAATGTTGACATGTTTACACAGAACATTTCATCATGTTGACACATTTACACAGAACATTTCATAATGTTGATATATTTACAGAGAACATTTCATAATGTTGACATGTTTACACAGAACATTTCATCATGTTGACATGTTTACACAGAACATTTCACAATGTTTACATGTTTACACAGAACATTTCATCATGTTGACACATTTACACAGAACATCTCATAATGTTGATATATTTACAGAGAACACTTCACAATGTTGACATGTTTACACAGAACATTTCATCATGTTGACATGTTTACAGAGAACCTTTCATAATGTTGACATGTTTACACAGAACATTTCATCATGTTGACATGTTTACACAGAACATTTCATCATGTTGACATGTTTACAGAGAACATTTAATAATGTTTACATGTTTACACAGAACATTTCATAATGTTGATATATTTACAGAGAACATTTCATAATGTTGACATGTTTACACAGAACATTTCTACATATTGACATGTTTACAGAGAACCTTTCATAATGTTGACATGTTTACACAGAACATTTCATCATGTTGACATGTTTACACAGAACATTTCATAATGTTGACATGTTTACAGAGAACCTTTCATAATGTTGACATGTTTGCACAGAACATTTCATAATGTTGACATGTTTACACAGAACATTTCATCATGTTGACATGTTCACACAGAACATTTCATAATGTTGACATGTTTACAGAGAACCTTTCATAATGTTGACATGTTTACACAGAACATTTCATCATGTTGACATGTTTACACAGAACATTTCATAATGTTGACATGTTTACAGAGAACATTTCATAATGTTGACATGTTTACAGAGAACCTTTCATAATGTTAACATGTTTACAGAGAACCTTTCATCATGTTGACATGTTTACAGAGAACCTTTCATAATGTTAACATGTTTACAGAGAACCTTTCATCATGTTGACATGTTTACACAGAACCTTTCATAATTTTGACATGTTTACAGAGAACATTTCATAATGTTGACATGTTTACAGAGAACCTTTCATAATGTTGACGTGTTCACACAGAACCTTTCATCATGTTGACATGTTTACAGAGAAGCTTTCATAATGTTGACATGTTTACACAGAACATTTCATCATGTTGACATGTTTACACAGAACATTTCATAATGTTGACATGTTTACAGAGAACCTTTCATAATGTTGACATGTTTACACAGAACCTTTCATCATGTTGACATATTTACAGAGAACATTTCATCATGTTGACATGTTTACACAGAACATTTCATCATGTTGACACATTTACACAGAACATTTCATAATGTTGATATATTTACAGAGAACATTTCATAATGTTGACATGTTTACACAGAACATTTCATCATGTTGACATGTTTACAGAGAACCTTTCATAATGTTGACATGTTTACACAGAACATGTCATCATGTTGACATGTTTACACAGAACATTTCATAATGTTGACATGTTTACAGAGAACCTTTCATAATGTTGACATGTTTACACAGAACCTTTCATCATGTTGACATATTTACAGAGAACATTTCATCATGTTGACATGTTTACACAGAACATTTCCTCAAGTTGACATGTTTACACAGAACATTTCATAATGTTGACGTGTTTACACAGAACCTTTCATAATGTTGACATGTTTAAACAGAACCTTTCATAATGTTGACATGTTTACACAGAACATTTCATAATGTTGACATATTTACAGAGAACATTTAATAATGTTCACATGTTTACAGAGAACATTTCATAATGTTGACATGTTTACACAGAACATTTCATCATGTTGACATGTTTACAGAGAACTTTTTATAATATTGACATGTTTACAGAGAACCTTTCATAATGTTGACATGTTTACAGAGAACATTTCATCATGTTGTCATGTTTACACAGAACATTTCATCGTGTTGACATGTTTACACAGAGCATTTTATAATGTTGACATGTTTACAGAGAACCTTTCATAATGTTAACATGTTTACAGAGAACCTTTCATCATGTTGACATGTTTACAGAGAACCTTTCATAATGTTAACATGTTTACAGAGAACCTTTCATCATGTTGACATGTTTACACAGAACCTTTCATAATTTTGACATGTTTACAAAGAACATTTCATAATGTTGACATGTTTACAGAGAACCTTTCATAATGTTGACGTGTTTACACAGAACCTTTCATCATGTTGACATGTTTACAGAGAACCTTTCATAATGTTGACATGTTTACACAGAACATTTCATCATGTTGACATGTTTACAGAGAACCTTTCATAATGTTGACATGTTTACACAGAACATTTCATCATGTTGACATGTTTACACAGAACATTTCATAATGTTGTCATATATTTACAGAGAACATTTCATCATGTTGACATGTTTACACAGAACATTTCCTCATGTTGACACATTTACACAGAACATTACATAATGTTGATATATTTACAGAAAACATTTCATAATGTTGACATGTTTACACAGAACATTTCATCATGTTAACATGTTTACAGAGAACCTTTCATAATGTTGACATGTTTACACATAACATTTCATCATGTTGACATGTTTACACAGAACATTTCATAATGTTGACATGTTTACAGAGAACCTTTCATAATGTTGACATGTTTACACAGAACCTTTCATCATGTTGACATATTTACAGAGAACATTTCATCATGTTGACATGTTTACACAGAACATTTCATCATGTTGACACATTTACACAGAACATTTCATAATGTTGATATATTTACAGAGAACATTTCATAATGTTGACATGTTTACACAGAACATTTCATCATGTTGACATGTTTACAGAGAACCTTTCATAATGTTGACATGTTTACACAGAACATTTCATCATGTTGACATGTTTACACAGAACATTTCATAATGTTGACATGTTTACAGAGAACCTTTCATAATGTTGACATGATTACACAGAACCTTTCATCATGTTGACATATTTAGAGAGAACATTTCATCATGTTGACATGTTTACACAGAACATTTCCTCATATTGACATGTTTACACAGAACCTTTCATAATGTTGACATGTTTACACAGAACCTTTCATAATGTTGACATGTTTACACAGACCATTTCATAATGTTGACATATTTACAGAGAACATTTAATAATGTTTACATGTTTACAGAGAACATTTCATCATGTTGACATGTTTACACAGAACATTTCCTCATATTGACATGTTTACACAGAACCTTTCATAATGTTGACATGTTTACACAGAACCTTTCATAATGTTGACATGTTTACACAGAACATTTCATAATGTTGACATATTTACACAGAACATTTTATAATGTTGACATGTTTACAGAGAACCTTTCATAATGTTGACATGTTTACACAGAACCTTTCATCATGTTGACATGTTTACAGAGAACCTTTCATAATGTTAACATGTTTACAGAGAACCTTTCATCATGTTGACATGTTTACAGAGAACCTTTCATAATGTTAACATGTTTACAGAGAACCTTTCATCATGTTGACATGTTTACAGAGAACCTTTCATAATGTTGACATGTTTACAGAGAACATTTCATAATGTTGACATGTTTACAGAGAACCTTTCATAATGTTGACGTGTTTACACAGAACCTTTCATCATGTTGACATGTTTACAGAGAAGCTTTCATAATGTTGACATGTTTACACAGAACATTTCATCATGTTGACATGTTTACACAGAACATTTCATCATGTTGACATGTTTACAGAGAACCTTTCATAATGTTGACATGTTTACACAGAACCTTTCATCATGTTGACATATTTACAGAGAACATTTCATCATGTTGACATGTTTACACAGAACATTTCATCATGTTGACACATTTACACAGAACATTTCATAATGTTGATATATTTACAGAGAACATTTCATAATGTTGACATGTTTACACAGAACATTTCATCATGTTGACATGTTTACAGAGAACCTTTCATAATGTTGACATGTTTACACAGAACATTTCATCATGTTGACACATTTACACAGAACATTACATAATGTTGACATGTTTACACAGAACATGTCATCATGTTGACATGTTTACACAGAACATTTCATAATGTTGACATGTTTACAGAGAACCTTTCATAATGTTGACATGTTTACACAGAACCTTTCATCATGTTGACATGTTTACAGAGAACCTTTCATAATGTTGACATGTTTACACAGAACATTTCATCATGTTGACATGTTTACACAGAACATTTCATAATGTTGACATGTTTACACAGAACCTTTCATAATGTTGACATGTTTACAGAGAACATTTCATAATGTTGACATGTTTACACAGAACATGTCATCATGTTGACATGTTTACACAGAACATTTTATGTTTAAATGTTTACAGAGAACATTTCATAATGTTGACATGTTTACAGAGAACATTTCATAATGTTGACATGTTTACAGAGAACCTTTCATAATGTTAAAATGTTTACAGAGAACCTTTCATCATGTTGACATGTTTACAGAGAACCTTTCATAATGTTAACATGTTTACAGAGAACCTTTCATCATGTTGACATGTTTACACAGAACCTTTCATAATTTTGACATGTTTACAGAGAACATTTCATAATGTTGACATGTTTACAGAGAACCTTTCATAATGTTGACGTGTTCACACAGAACCTTTCATCATGTTGACATGTTTACAGAGAAGCTTTCATAATGTTGACATGTTTACACAGAACATTTCATCATGTTGACATGTTTACACAGAACATTTCATAATGTTGACATGTTTACAGAGAACCTTTCATAATGTTGACATGTTTACACAGAACCTTTCATCATGTTGACATATTTACAGAGAACATTTCATCATGTTGACATGTTTACACAGAACATTTCATCATGTTGACACATTTACACAGAACATTTCATAATGTTGATATATTTACAGAGAACATTTCATAATGTTGACATGTTTACACAGAACATTTCATCATGTTGACATGTTTACAGAGAACCTTTCATAATGTTGACATGTTTACACAGAACATGTCATCATGTTGACATGTTTACACAGAACATTTCATAATGTTGACATGTTTACAGAGAACCTTTCATAATGTTGACATGTTTACACAGAACCTTTCATCATGTTGACATATTTACAGAGAACATTTCATCATGTTGACATGTTTACACAGAACATTTCCTCAAGTTGACATGTTTACACAGAACATTTCATAATGTTGACGTGTTTACACAGAACCTTTCATAATGTTGACATGTTTACACAGAACCTTTCATAATGTTGACATGTTTACACAGAACATTTCATAATGTTGACATATTTACAGAGAACATTTAATAATGTTCACATGTTTACAGAGAACATTTCATAATGTTGACATGTTTACACAGAACATTTCATCATGTTGACATGTTTACAGAGAACTTTTTATAATGTTGACATGTTTACAGAGAACCTTTCATAATGTTGACATGTTTACAGAGAACCTTTTATAATGTTAACATGTTTACAGAGAACCTTTCATCATGTTGACATGTTTACAGAGAACCTTTCATAATGTTAACATGTTTACAGAGAACCTTTCATCATGTTGACATGTTTACACAGAACCTTTCATAATTTTGACATGTTTACAGAGAACATTTCATAATGTTGACATGTTTACAGAGAACCTTTCATAATGTTGACGTGTTTACACAGAACCTTTCATCATGTTGACATGTTTACAGAGAACCTTTCATAATGTTGACATGTTTACACAGAACATTTCATCATGTTGACATGTTTACAGAGAACCTTTCATAATGTTGACATGTTTACACAGAACATTTCATCATGTTGACATGTTTACACAGAACATTTCATAATGTTGTCATATATTTACAGAGAACATTTCATCATGTTGACATGTTTACACAGAACATTTCATCATGTTGACACATTTACACAGAACATTACATAATGTTGATATATTTACAGAAAACATTTCATAATGTTGACATGTTTACACAGAACATTTCATCATGTTAACATGTTTACAGAGAACCTTTCATAATGTTGACATGTTTACACATAACATTTCATCATGTTGACATGTTTACACAGAACATTTCATAATGTTGACATGTTTACAGAGAACCCTTCATAATGTTGACATGTTTACACAGAACCTTTCATCATGTTGACATATTTACAGAGAACATTTCATCATGTTGACATGTTTACACAGAACATTTCATCATGTTGACACATTTACACAGAACATTTCATAATGTTGATATATTTACAGAGAACATTTCATAATGTTGACATGTTTACACAGAACATTTCATCATGTTGACATGTTTACAGAGAACCTTTCATAATGTTGACATGTTTACACAGAACATTTCATCATGTTGACATGTTTACACAGAACATTTCATAATGTTGACATGTTTACAGAGAACCTTTCATAATGTTGACATGATTACACAGAACCTTTCATCATGTTGACATATTTAGAGAGAACATTTCATCATGTTGACATGTTTACACAGAACATTTCCTCATATTGACATGTTTACACAGAACCTTTCATAATGTTGACATGTTTACACAGAACCTTTCATAATGTTGACATGTTTACACAGAACATTTCATAATGTTGACATATTTACAGAGAACATTTAATAATGTTTACATGTTTACAGAGAACATTTCATAATGTTGACATATTTACACAGAACATTTTATAATGTTGACATGTTTACAGAGAACCTTTCATAATGTTGACATGTTTACACAGAACCTTTCATCATGTTGACATGTTTACAGAGAACCTTTCATAATGTTAACATGTTTACAGAGAACCTTTCATCATGTTGACATGTTTACAGAGAACCTTTCATAATGTTAACATGTTTACAGAGAACCTTTCATCATGTTGACATGTTTACAGAGAACCTTTCATAATGTTGACATGTTTACAGAGAACATTTCATAATGTTGACATGTTTACAGAGAACCTTTCATAATGTTGACGTGTTTACACAGAACCTTTCATCATGTTGACATGTTTACAGAGAAGCTTTCATAATGTTGACATGTTTACACAGAACATTTCATCATGTTGACATGTTTACACAGAACATTTCATAATGTTGACACATTTACACAGAACATTTCATAATGTTGATATATTTACAGAGAACATTTCATAATGTTGACATGTTTACACAGAACATTTCATCATGTTGACATGTTTACAGAGAACCTTTCATAATGTTGACATGTTTACAGAGAACATTTCATAATGTTGACATGTTTACAGAGAACCTTTCATAATGTTGACGTGTTTACACAGAACCTTTCATCATGTTGACATGTTTACAGAGAAGCTTTCATAATGTTGACATGTTTACACAGAACATTTCATCATGTTGACATGTTTACACAGAACATTTCATAATGTTGACACATTTACACAGAACATTTCATAATGTTGATATATTTACAGAGAACATTTCATAATGTTGACATGTTTACACAGAACATTTCATCATGTTGACATGTTTACAGAGAACCTTTCATAATGTTGACATGTTTACACAGAACATTTCATCATGTTGACACATTTACACAGAACATTACATAATGTTGACATGTTTACACAGAACATGTCATCATGTTGACATGTTTACACAGAACATTTCATAATGTTGACATGTTTACAGAGAACCTTTCATAATGTTGACATGTTTACACAGAACCTTTCATCATGTTGACATGTTTACAGAGAACCTTTCATAATGTTGACATGTTTACACAGAACATTTCATCATGTTGACATGTTTACACAGAACATTTCATAATGTTGACATGTTTACACAGAACCTTTCATAATGTTGACATGTTTACAGAGAACATTTCATAATGTTGACATGTTTACACAGAACATGTCATCATGTTGACATGTTTACACAGAACATTTTATGTTTAAATGTTTACAGAGAACATTTCATAATGTTGACATGTTTGCACAGAACATTTTATAATGTTGACATGTTTACACAGAACATTTCATCGTGTTGACATGTTTACACAGAACATTTTATAATGTTGACATGTTTACACAGAACATTTCATCATGTTGACATGTTTACACAGAACATTTTATAATGTTGACATGTTTACACAGAACATTTTATAATGTTGACATGTTTACAGAGAACCTTTCATGATGTTGACATGTTTACACAGAACATTTCATCATGTTGACACATTTACACAGAACATTTCATAATGTTGATATATTTACAGAGAACATTTCATAATGTTGACATGTTTACACAGAACATTTCATCATGTTGACATGTTTACAGAGAACCTTTCATAATGTTGACATGTTTACACAGAAAATTTCATAATGTTGACATGTTCACAGAGAACCTTTCATAATGTTGACATGTTTACACAGAACATTTCATCATGTTGACACATTTACACAGAACATTACATAATGTTGATATATTTACAGAAAACATTTCATAATGTTGACATGTTTACACAGAACATTTCATCATGTTAACATGTTTACAGAGAACCTTTCATAATGTTGACATGTTTACACATAACATTTCATCATGTTGACATGTTTACACAGAACATTTCATAATGTTGACATGTTTACAGAGAACCTTTCATAATGTTGACATGTTTACACAGAACCTTTCATCATGTTGACATATTTACAGAGAACATTTCATCATGTTGACATGTTTACACAGAACATTTCATCATGTTGACACATTTACACAGAACATTTCATAATGTTGATATATTTACAGAGAACATTTCATAATGTTGACATGTTTACACAGAACATTTCATCATGTTGACATGTTTACAGAGAACCTTTCATAATGTTGACATGTTTACACAGAACATTTCATCATGTTGACATGTTTACAGAGAACATTTCATCATGTTGACATGTTTACACAGAACATTTCATAATGTTGACATGTTTACAGAGAACCTTTCATAATGTTGACATGTTTACACAGAACATTTCATCATGTTGACATGTTTACACAGAACATTTCATAATGTTGACATGTTTACAGAGAACCTTTCATAATGTTGACATGTTTGCACAGAACATTTCATAATGTTGACATGTTTACACAGAACATTTCATCATGTTGACATGTTCACACAGAACATTTCATAATGTTGACATGTTTACAGAGAACCTTTCATAATGTTGACATGTTTACACAGAACATTTCATCATGTTGACATGTTTACACAGAACATTTCATAATGTTGACATGTTTACAGAGAACATTTCATAATGTTGACATGTTTACAGAGAACCTTTCATAATGTTAACATGTTTACAGAGAACCTTTCATCATGTTGACATGTTTACAGAGAACCTTTCATAATGTTAACATGTTTACAGAGAACCTTTCATCATGTTGACATGTTTACACAGAACCTTTCATAATTTTGACATGTTTACAGAGAACATTTCATAATGTTGACATGTTTACAGAGAACCTTTCATAATGTTGACGTGTTCACACAGAACCTTTCATCATGTTGACATGTTTACAGAGAAGCTTTCATAATGTTGACATGTTTACACAGAACATTTCATCATGTTGACATGTTTACACAGAACATTTCATAATGTTGACATGTTTACAGAGAACCTTTCATAATGTTGACATGTTTACACAGAACCTTTCATCATGTTGACATATTTACAGAGAACATTTCATCATGTTGACATGTTTACACAGAACATTTCATCATGTTGACACATTTACACAGAACATTTCATAATGTTGATATATTTACAGAGAACATTTCATAATGTTGACATGTTTACACAGAACATTTCATCATGTTGACATGTTTACAGAGAACCTTTCATAATGTTGACATGTTTACACAGAACATGTCATCATGTTGACATGTTTACACAGAACATTTCATAATGTTGACATGTTTACAGAGAACCTTTCATAATGTTGACATGTTTACACAGAACCTTTCATCATGTTGACATATTTACAGAGAACATTTCATCATGTTGACATGTTTACACAGAACATTTCCTCAAGTTGACATGTTTACACAGAACATTTCATAATGTTGACGTGTTTACACAGAACCTTTCATAATGTTGACATGTTTAAACAGAACCTTTCATAATGTTGACATGTTTACACAGAACATTTCATAATGTTGACATATTTACAGAGAACATTTAATAATGTTCACATGTTTACAGAGAACATTTCATAATGTTGACATGTTTACACAGAACATTTCATCATGTTGACATGTTTACAGAGAACTTTTTATAATGTTGACATGTTTACAGAGAACCTTTCATAATGTTGACATGTTTACAGAGAACATTTCATCATGTTGTCATGTTTACACAGAACATTTCATCGTGTTGACATGTTTACACAGAGCATTTTATAATGTTGACATGTTTACAGAGAACCTTTCATAATGTTAACATGTTTACAGAGAACCTTTCATCATGTTGACATGTTTACAGAGAACCTTTCATAATGTTAACATGTTTACAGAGAACCTTTCATCATGTTGACATGTTTACACAGAACCTTTCATAATTTTGACATGTTTACAAAGAACATTTCATAATGTTGACATGTTTACAGAGAACCTTTCATAATGTTGACGTGTTTACACAGAACCTTTCATCATGTTGACATGTTTACAGAGAACCTTTCATAATGTTGACATGTTTACACAGAACATTTCATCATGTTGACATGTTTACAGAGAACCTTTCATAATGTCGACATGTTTACACAGAACATTTCATCATGTTGACATGTTTACACAGAACATTTCATAATGTTGTCATATATTTACAGAGAACATTTCATCATGTTGACATGTTTACACAGAACATTTCCTCATGTTGACACATTTACACAGAACATTACATAATGTTGATATATTTACAGAAAACATTTCATAATGTTGACATGTTTACACAGAACATTTCATCATGTTAACATGTTTACAGAGAACCTTTCATAATGTTGACATGTTTACACATAACATTTCATCATGTTGACATGTTTACACAGAACATTTCATAATGTTGACATGTTTACAGAGAACCTTTCATAATGTTGACATGTTTACACAGAACCTTTCATCATGTTGACATATTTACAGAGAACATTTCATCATGTTGACATGTTTACACAGAACATTTCATCATGTTGACACATTTACACAGAACATTTCATAATGTTGATATATTTACAGAGAACATTTCATAATGTTGACATGTTTACACAGAACATTTCATCATGTTGACATGTTTACAGAGAACCTTTCATAATGTTGACATGTTTACACAGAACATTTCATCATGTTGACATGTTTACACAGAACATTTCATAATGTTGACATGTTTACAGAGAACCTTTCATAATGTTGACATGATTACACAGAACCTTTCATCATGTTGACATATTTAGAGAGAACATTTCATCATGTTGACATGTTTACACAGAACATTTCCTCATATTGACATGTTTACACAGAACCTTTCATAATGTTGACATGTTTACACAGAACCTTTCATAATGTTGACATGTTTACACAGAACATTTCATAATGTTGACATATTTACAGAGAACATTTAATAATGTTTACATGTTTACAGAGAACATTTCATAATGTTGACATATTTACACAGAACATTTTATAATGTTGACATGTTTACAGAGAACCTTTCATAATGTTGACATGTTTACACAGAACCTTTCATCATGTTGACATGTTTACAGAGAACCTTTCATAATGTTAACATGTTTACAGAGAACCTTTCATCATGTTGACATGTTTACAGAGAACCTTTCATAATGTTAACATGTTTACAGAGAACCTTTCATCATGTTGACATGTTTACAGAGAACCTTTCATAATGTTGACATGTTTACAGAGAACATTTCATAATGTTGACATGTTTACAGAGAACCTTTCATAATGTTGACGTGTTTACACAGAACCTTTCATCATGTTGACATGTTTACAGAGAAGCTTTCATAATGTTGACATGTTTACACAGAACATTTCATCATGTTGACATGTTTACACAGAACATTTCATAATGTTGACATGTTTACAGAGAACCTTTCATAATGTTGACATGTTTACACAGAACCTTTCATCATGTTGACATATTTACAGAGAACATTTCATCATGTTGACATGTTTACACAGAACATTTCATCATGTTGACACATTTACACAGAACATTTCATAATGTTGATATATTTACAGAGAACATTTCATAATGTTGACATGTTTACACAGAACATTTCATCATGTTGACATGTTTACAGAGAACCTTTCATAATGTTGACATGTTTACACAGAACATTTCATCATGTTGACACATTTACACAGAACATTACATAATGTTGACATGTTTACACAGAACATGTCATCATGTTGACATGTTTACACAGAACATTTCATAATGTTGACATGTTTACAGAGAACCTTTCATAATGTTGACATGTTTACACAGAACCTTTCATCATGTTGACATGTTTACAGAGAACCTTTCATAATGTTGACATGTTTACACAGAACATTTCATCATGTTGACATGTTTACACAGAACATTTCATAATGTTGACATGTTTACACAGAACCTTTCATAATGTTGACATGTTTACAGAGAACATTTCATAATGTTGACATGTTTACACAGAACATGTCATCATGTTGACATGTTTACACAGAACATTTTATGTTTAAATGTTTACAGAGAACATTTCATAATGTTGACATGTTTACAGAGAACATTTCATAATGTTGACATGTTTACAGAGAACCTTTCATAATGTTAAAATGTTTACAGAGAACCTTTCATCATGTTGACATGTTTACAGAGAACCTTTCATAATGTTAACATGTTTACAGAGAACCTTTCATCATGTTGACATGTTTACACAGAACCTTTCATAATTTTGACATGTTTACAGAGAACATTTCATAATGTTGACATGTTTACAGAGAACCTTTCATAATGTTGACGTGTTCACACAGAACCTTTCATCATGTTGACATGTTTACAGAGAAGCTTTCATAATGTTGACATGTTTACACAGAACATTTCATCATGTTGACATGTTTACACAGAACATTTCATAATGTTGACATGTTTACAGAGAACCTTTCATAATGTTGACATGTTTACACAGAACCTTTCATCATGTTGACATATTTACAGAGAACATTTCATCATGTTGACATGTTTACACAGAACATTTCATCATGTTGACACATTTACACAGAACATTTCATAATGTTGATATATTTACAGAGAACATTTCATAATGTTGACATGTTTACACAGAACATTTCATCATGTTGACATGTTTACAGAGAACCTTTCATAATGTTGACATGTTTACACAGAACATGTCATCATGTTGACATGTTTACACAGAACATTTCATAATGTTGACATGTTTACAGAGAACCTTTCATAATGTTGACATGTTTACACAGAACCTTTCATCATGTTGACATATTTACAGAGAACATTTCATCATGTTGACATGTTTACACAGAACATTTCCTCAAGTTGACATGTTTACACAGAACATTTCATAATGTTGACGTGTTTACACAGAACCTTTCATAATGTTGACATGTTTACACAGAACCTTTCATAATGTTGACATGTTTACACAGAACATTTCATAATGTTGACATATTTACAGAGAACATTTAATAATGTTCACATGTTTACAGAGAACATTTCATAATGTTGACATGTTTACACAGAACATTTCATCATGTTGACATGTTTACAGAGAACTTTTTATAATGTTGACATGTTTACAGAGAACCTTTCATAATGTTGACATGTTTACAGAGAACCTTTCATAATGTTAACATGTTTACAGAGAACCTTTCATCATGTTGACATGTTTACAGAGAACCTTTCATAATGTTAACATGTTTACAGAGAACCTTTCATCATGTTGACATGTTTACACAGAACCTTTCATAATTTTGACATGTTTACAGAGAACATTTCATAATGTTGACATGTTTACAGAGAACCTTTCATAATGTTGACGTGTTTACACAGAACCTTTCATCATGTTGACATGTTTACAGAGAACCTTTCATAATGTTGACATGTTTACACAGAACATTTCATCATGTTGACATGTTTACAGAGAACCTTTCATAATGTTGACATGTTTACACAGAACATTTCATCATGTTGACATGTTTACACAGAACATTTCATAATGTTGTCATATATTTACAGAGAACATTTCATCATGTTGACATGTTTACACAGAACATTTCATCATGTTGACACATTTACACAGAACATTACATAATGTTGATATATTTACAGAAAACATTTCATAATGTTGACATGTTTACACAGAACATTTCATCATGTTAACATGTTTACAGAGAACCTTTCATAATGTTGACATGTTTACACATAACATTTCATCATGTTGACATGTTTACACAGAACATTTCATAATGTTGACATGTTTACAGAGAACCTTTCATAATGTTGACATGTTTACACAGAACCTTTCATCATGTTGACATATTTACAGAGAACATTTCATCATGTTGACATGTTTACACAGAACATTTCATCATGTTGACACATTTACACAGAACATTTCATAATGTTGATATATTTACAGAGAACATTTCATAATGTTGACATGTTTACACAGAACATTTCATCATGTTGACATGTTTACAGAGAACCTTTCATAATGTTGACATGTTTACACAGAACATTTCATCATGTTGACATGTTTACACAGAACATTTCATAATGTTGACATGTTTACAGAGAACCTTTCATAATGTTGACATGATTACACAGAACCTTTCATCATGTTGACATATTTAGAGAGAACATTTCATCATGTTGACATGTTTACACAGAACATTTCCTCATATTGACATGTTTACACAGAACCTTTCATAATGTTGACATGTTTACACAGAACCTTTCATAATGTTGACATGTTTACACAGAACATTTCATAATGTTGACATATTTACAGAGAACATTTAATAATGTTTACATGTTTACAGAGAACATTTCATAATGTTGACATATTTACACAGAACATTTTATAATGTTGACATGTTTACAGAGAACCTTTCATAATGTTGACATGTTTACACAGAACCTTTCATCATGTTGACATGTTTACAGAGAACCTTTCATAATGTTAACATGTTTACAGAGAACCTTTCATCATGTTGACATGTTTACAGAGAACCTTTCATAATGTTAACATGTTTACAGAGAACCTTTCATCATGTTGACATGTTTACAGAGAACCTTTCATAATGTTGACATGTTTACAGAGAACATTTCATAATGTTGACATGTTTACAGAGAACCTTTCATAATGTTGACGTGTTTACACAGAACCTTTCATCATGTTGACATGTTTACAGAGAAGCTTTCATAATGTTGACATGTTTACACAGAACATTTCATCATGTTGACATGTTTACACAGAACATTTCATAATGTTGACACATTTACACAGAACATTTCATAATGTTGATATATTTACAGAGAACATTTCATAATGTTGACATGTTTACACAGAACATTTCATCATGTTGACATGTTTACAGAGAACCTTTCATAATGTTGACATGTTTACAGAGAACATTTCATAATGTTGACATGTTTACAGAGAACCTTTCATAATGTTGACGTGTTTACACAGAACCTTTCATCATGTTGACATGTTTACAGAGAAGCTTTCATAATGTTGACATGTTTACACAGAACATTTCATCATGTTGACATGTTTACACAGAACATTTCATAATGTTGACACATTTACACAGAACATTTCATAATGTTGATATATTTACAGAGAACATTTCATAATGTTGACATGTTTACACAGAACATTTCATCATGTTGACATGTTTACAGAGAACCTTTCATAATGTTGACATGTTTACACAGAACATTTCATCATGTTGACACATTTACACAGAACATTACATAATGTTGACATGTTTACACAGAACATGTCATCATGTTGACATGTTTACACAGAACATTTCATAATGTTGACATGTTTACAGAGAACCTTTCATAATGTTGACATGTTTACACAGAACCTTTCATCATGTTGACATGTTTACAGAGAACCTTTCATAATGTTGACATGTTTACACAGAACATTTCATCATGTTGACATGTTTACACAGAACATTTCATAATGTTGACATGTTTACACAGAACCTTTCATAATGTTGACATGTTTACAGAGAACATTTCATAATGTTGACATGTTTACACAGAATATGTCATCATGTTGACATGTTTACACAGAACATTTTATGTTTAAATGTTTACAGAGAACATTTCATAATGTTGACATGTTTGCACAGAACATTTTATAATGTTGACATGTTTACACAGAACATTTCATCGTGTTGACATGTTTACACAGAACATTTTATAATGTTGACATGTTTACACAGAACATTTCATCATGTTGACATGTTTACACAGAACATTTTATAATGTTGACATGTTTACACAGAACATTTTATAATGTTGACATGTTTACAGAGAACCTTTCATGATGTTGACATGTTTACACAGAACATTTCATCATGTTGACACATTTACACAGAACATTTCATAATGTTGATATATTTACAGAGAACATTTCATAATGTTGACATGTTTACACAGAACATTTCATCATGTTGACATGTTTACAGAGAACCTTTCATAATGTTGACATGTTTACACAGAACATTTCATAATGTTGACATGTTCACAGAGAACCTTTCATAATGTTGACATGTTTACACAGAACATTTCATCATGTTGACATGTTTACACAGAACATTTTATAATGTTGACATGTTTACACAGAACATTTCATCATGTTGACACATTTACACAGAACATTTCATAATGTTGATATATTTACAGAGAACATTTCATAATGTTGACATGTTTACACAGAACATTTCATCATGTTGACATGTTTACACAGAACATTTTATGTTTAAATGTTTACAGAGAACATTTCATAATGTTGACATGTTTGCACAGAACATTTCATCGTGTTGACATGTTTACACAGAACATTTTATAATGTTGACATGTTTACACAGAACATTTCATCATGTTGACATGTTTACACAGAACATTTTATAATGTTGACATGTTTACACAGAACATTTTATAATGTTGACATGTTTACAGAGAACCTTTCATGATGTTGACATGTTTACACAGAACATTTCATCATGTTGACACATTTACACAGAACATTTCATAATGTTGATATATTTACAGAGAACATTTCATAATGTTGACATGTTTACACAGAACATTTCATCATGTTGACATGTTTACAGAGAACCTTTCATAATGTTGACATGTTTACACAGAACATTTCATAATGTTGACATGTTCACAGAGAACCTTTCATAATGTTGACATGTTTACACAGAACATTTCATCATGTTGACATGTTTACACAGAACATTTTATAATGTTGACATGTTTACACAGAACATTTCATCATGTTGACACATTTACACAGAACATTTCATAATGTTGATATATTTACAGAGAACATTTCATAATGTTGACATGTTTACACAGAACATTTCATCATGTTGACATGTTTACACAGAACATTTCACAATGTTTACATGTTTACACAGAACATTTCATCATGTTGACACATTTACACAGAACATCTCATAATGTTGATATATTTACAGAGAACACTTCATAATGTTGACATGTTTACACAGAACATTTCATCATGTTGACATGTTTACAGAGAACCTTTCATAATGTTGACATGTTTACACAGAACATTTCATCATGTTGACATGTTTACACAGAACATTTCATCATGTTGACATGTTTACAGAGAACATTTAATAATGTTTACATGTTTACACAGAACATTTCATAATGTTGATATATTTACAGAGAACATTTCATAATGTTGACATGTTTACACAGAACATTTCTACATATTGACATGTTTACAGAGAACCTTTCATAATGTTGACATGTTTACACAGAACATTTCATCATGTTGACATGTTTACACAGAACATTTCATAATGTTGACATGTTTACAGAGAACCTTTCATAATGTTGACATGTTTGCACAGAACATTTCATAATGTTGACATGTTTACACAGAACATTTCATCATGTTGACATGTTCACACAGAACATTTCATAATGTTGACATGTTTACAGAGAACCTTTCATAATGTTGACATGTTTACACAGAACATTTCATCATGTTGACATGTTTACACAGAACATTTCATAATGTTGACATGTTTACAGAGAACATTTCATAATGTTGACATGTTTACAGAGAACCTTTCATAATGTTAACATGTTTACAGAGAACCTTTCATCATGTTGACATGTTTACAGAGAACCTTTCATAATGTTAACATGTTTACAGAGAACCTTTCATCATGTTGACATGTTTACACAGAACCTTTCATAATTTTGACATGTTTACAGAGAACATTTCATAATGTTGACATGTTTACAGAGAACCTTTCATAATGTTGACGTGTTCACACAGAACCTTTCATCATGTTGACATGTTTACAGAGAAGCTTTCATAATGTTGACATGTTTACAGAGAACCTTTCATAATGTTGACATGTTTACACAGAACCTTTCATCATGTTGACATATTTACAGAGAACATTTCATCATGTTGACATGTTTACACAGAACATTTCATCATGTTGACACATTTACACAGAACATTTCATAATGTTGATATATTTACAGAGAACATTTCATAATGTTGACATGTTTACACAGAACATTTCATCATGTTGACATGTTTACAGAGAACCTTTCATAATGTTGACATGTTTACACAGAACATGTCATCATGTTGACATGTTTACACAGAACATTTCATAATGTTGACATGTTTACAGAGAACCTTTCATAATGTTGACATGTTTACACAGAACCTTTCATCATGTTGACATATTTACAGAGAACATTTCATCATGTTGACATGTTTACACAGAACATTTCCTCAAGTTGACATGTTTACACAGAACATTTCATAATGTTGACGTGTTTACACAGAACCTTTCATAATGTTGACATGTTTACACAGAACCTTTCATAATGTTGACATGTTTACACAGAACATTTCATAATGTTGACATATTTACAGAGAACATTTAATAATGTTCACATGTTTACAGAGAACATTTCATAATGTTGACATGTTTACACAGAACATTTCATCATGTTGACATGTTTACAGAGAACTTTTTATAATGTTGACATGTTTACAGAGAACCTTTCATAATGTTGACATGTTTACAGAGAACATTTCATCATGTTGTCATGTTTACACAGAACATTTCATCGTGTTGACATGTTTACACAGAGCATTTTATAATGTTGACATGTTTACAGAGAACCTTTCATAATGTTAACATGTTTACAGATAACCTTTCATCATGTTGACATGTTTACAGAGAACCTTTCATAATGTTAACAGTTTTACAGAGAACCTTTCATAATGTTGACATGTTTACACAGAACCTTTCATCATGTTGACATATTTACAGAGAACATTTCATCATGTTGACATGTTTACACAGAACATTTCATCATGTTGACACATTTACACAGAACATTTCATAATGTTGATATATTTACAGAGAACATTTCATAATGTTGACATGTTTACACAGAACATTTCATCATGTTGACATGTTTACAGAGAACCTTTCATAATGTTGACATGTTTACACAGAACATGTCATCATGTTGACATGTTTACACAGAACATTTCATAATGTTGACATGTTTACAGAGAACCTTTCATAATGTTGACATGTTTACACAGAACCTTTCATCATGTTGACATATTTACAGAGAACATTTCATCATGTTGACATGTTTACACAGAACATTTCCTCAAGTTGACATGTTTACACAGAACATTTCATAATGTTGACGTGTTTACACAGAACCTTTCATAATGTTGACATGTTTACACAGAACCTTTCATAATGTTGACATGTTTACACAGAACATTTCATAATGTTGACATATTTACAGAGAACATTTAATAATGTTCACATGTTTACAGAGAACATTTCATAATGTTGACATGTTTACACAGAACATTTCATCATGTTGACATGTTTACAGAGAACTTTTTATAATGTTGACATGTTTACAGAGAACCTTTCATAATGTTGACATGTTTACAGAGAACATTTCATCATGTTGTCATGTTTACACAGAACATTTCATCGTGTTGACATGTTTACACAGAGCATTTTATAATGTTGACATGTTTACAGAGAACCTTTCATAATGTTAACATGTTTACAGATAACCTTTCATCATGTTGACATGTTTACAGAGAACCTTTCATAATGTTAACAGTTTTACAGAGAACCTTTCATCATGTTGACATGTTTACACAGAACCTTTCATAATTTTGACATGTTTACAGAGAACATTTCATAATGTTGACATGTTTACAGAGAACCTTTCATAATGTTGACGTGTTTACACAGAACCTTTCATCATGTTGACATGTTTACAGAGAACCTTTCATAATGTTGACATGTTTACACAGAACATTTCATCATGTTGACATGTTTACAGAGAACCTTTCATAATGTTGACATGTTTACACAGAACATTTCATCATGTTGACATGTTTACACAGAACATTTCATAATGTTGTCATATATTTACAGAGAAAATTTCATCATGTTGACATGTTTACACAGAACATTTCATCATGTTGACACATTTACACAGAACATTACATAATGTTGATATATTTACAGAAAACATTTCATAATGTTGACATGTTTACACAGAACATTTCATCATGTTAACATGTTTACAGAGAACCTTTCATAATGTTGACATGTTTACACAGAACATTTCATCATGTTGACATGTTTACACAGAACATTTCATAATGTTGACATGTTTACAGAGAACCTTTCATAATGTTGACATGTTTACACAGAACCTTTCATCATGTTGACATATTTACAGAGAACATTTCATCATGTTGACATGTTTACACAGAACATTTCATCATGTTGACACATTTACACAGAACATTTCATAATGTTGATATATTTACAGAGAACATTTCATAATGTTGACATGTTTACACAGAACATTTCATCATGTTGACATGTTTACAGAGAACCTTTCATAATGTTGACATGTTTACACAGAACATTTCATCATGTTGACATGTTTACACAGAACATTTCATAATGTTGACATGTTTACAGAGAACCTTTCATAATGTTGACATGATTACACAGAACCTTTCATCATGTTGACATATTTAGAGAGAACATTTCATCATGTTGACATGTTTACACAGAACATTTCCTCATATTGACATGTTTACACAGAACCTTTCATAATGTTGACATGTTTACACAGAACCTTTCATAATGTTGACATGTTTACACAGAACATTTCATAATGTTGACATATTTACAGAGAACATTTAATAATGTTTACATGTTTACAGAGAACATTTCATAATGTTGACATATTTACACAGAACATTTTATAATGTTGACATGTTTACAGAGAACCTTTCATAATGTTAACATGTTTACAGAGAACCTTTCATCATGTTGACATGTTTACAGAGAACCTTTCATAATGTTAACATGTTTACAGAGAACCTTTCATTATGTTGACATGTTTACACAGAACCTTTCATCATGTTGACATATTTACAGAGAACATTTCATCATGTTGACATGTTTACACAGAACATTTCATCATGTTGACACATTTACACAGAACATTTCATAATGTTGATATATTTACAGAGAACATTTCATAATGTTGACATGTTTACACAGAACATTTCATCATGTTGACATGTTTACAGAGAACCTTTCATAATGTTGACATGTTTACAAAGAACATGTCATCATGTTGACATGTTTACACAGAACATTTCATAATGTTGACATGTTTACAGAGAACCTTTCATAATGTTGACATGTTTACACAGAACCTTTCATCATGTTGACATATTTACAGAGAACATTTCATCATGTTGACATGTTTACACAGAACATTTCCTCAAGTTGACATGTTTACACAGAACATTTCATAATGTTGACGTGTTTACACAGAACCTTTCATAATGTTGACATGTTTACACAGAACCTTTCATAATGTTGACATGTTTACACAGAACATTTCATAATGTTGACATATTTACAGAGAACATTTAATAATGTTTACATGTTTACAGAGAACATTTCATAATGTTGACATGTTTACACAGAACATTTCATCATGTTGACATGTTTACAGAGAACTTTTTATATTGTTGACATGTTTGCACAGAACATTTTATAATGTTGACATGTTTACAGAGAACCTTTCATAATGTTGACATGTTTACAGAGAACATTTCATCATGTTGTCATGTTTACACAGAACATTTCATCGTGTTGACATGTTTACACAGAACATTTTATAATGTTGACATGTTTACAGAGAACCTTTCATAATGTTAACATGTTTACAGAGAACCTTTCATCATGTTGACATGTTTACACAGAACCTTTCATAATGTTAACATGTTTACAGAGAACCTTTCATCATGTTGACATGTTTACACAGAACCTTTCATAATTTTGACATGTTTACAGAGAACATTTCATAATGTTGACATGTTTACAGAGAACCTTTCATAATGTTGACGTGTTTACACAGAACATTTCATCATGTTGACATGTTTACAGAGAACCTTTCATAATGTTGACATGTTTACACAGAACATTTCATCATGTTGACATGTTTACACAGAACATTTCATAATGTTGACATATTTACAGAGAACATTTCATCATGTTGACATGTTTACACAGAACATTTCATCATGTTGACACATTTACACAGAACATTACATAATGTTGATATATTTACAGAAAACATTTCATAATGTTGACATGTTTACACAGCACATTTCATCATGTTAACATGTTTACAGAGAACCTTTCATAATGTTGACATGTTTACACATAACATTTCATCATGTTGACATGTTTACACAGAACATTTCATAATGTTGACATGTTTACAGAGAACCTTTCATAATGTTGACATGTTTACACAGAAACATTCATCATGTTGACATATTTACAGAGAACATTTCATCATGTTGACATGTTTACACAGAACATTTCATCATGTTGACACATTTACACAGAACATTTCATAATGTTGATATATTTACAGAGAACATTTCATAATGTTGACATGTTTACACAGAACATTTCATCATGTTGACATGTTTACAGAGAACCTTTCATAATGTTGACATGTTTACACAGAACATTTCATCATGTTGACATGTTTACACAGAACATTTCATAATGTTGACATGTTTACAGAGAACCTTTCATAATGTTGACATGATTACACAGAACCTTTCATCATGTTGACATATTTACAGAGAACATTTCATCATGTTGACATGTTTACACAGAACATTTCCTCATATTGACATGTTTACACAGAACCTTTCATAATGTTGACATGTTTACACAGAACCTTTCATAATGTTGACATGTTTACACAGAACATTTCATAATGTTGACATATTTACAGAGAACATTTAATAATGTTTACATGTTTACAGAGAACATTTCATAATGTTGACATATTTACACAGAACATTTTATAATGTTGACATGTTTACAGAGAACCTTTCATGATGTTGACATGTTTACACAGAACATTTCATCATGTTGACACATTTACACAGAACATTTCATAATGTTGATATATTTACAGATAACATTTCATAATGTTGACATGTTTACACAGAACATTTCATCATGTTGACATGTTTACAGAGAACCTTTCATAATGTTGACATGTTTACACAGAACATTTCATCATGTTGACATGTTTACACAGAACATTTCATAATGTTGACATGTTTACAGAGAACCTTTCATCATGTTGACATGTTTACACAGAACATTTCATAATGTTGACATGTTTACACAGAACATTTCATCATGTTGACATGTTCACACAGAACATTTCATAATGTTGACATGTTTACAGAGAACCTTTCATAATGTTGACATGTTTACACAGAACATTTCATCATGTTGACATGTTTACACAGAACATTTTATAATGTTGACATGTTTACACAGAACATTTCATCATGTTGACATGTTTACACAGAACATTTTATAATGTTGACATGTTTACACAGAACATTTTATAATGTTAACATGTTTACAGAGAACATTTCATAATGTTGACATGTTTACAGAGAACCTTTCATAATGTTAACATGTTTACAGAGAACCTTTCATCATGTTGACATGTTTACAGAGAACCTTTCATAATGTTAACATGTTTACAGAGAACCTTTCATCATGTTGACATGTTTACACAGAACCTTTCATAATTTTGACATGTTTACAGAGAACATTTCATAATGTTGACATGCTTACAGAGAACCTTTCATAATGTTGACGTGTTTACACAGAACCTTTCATCATGTTGACATGTTTACACAGAACATTTCATAATGTTGACATGTTTACACAGAACATTTTATAATGTTGACATGTTTACACAGAACATTTCATCATGTTGACATGTTTACACAGAACATTGTATAATGTTGACATGTTTACACAGAACATTTTATAATGTTAACATGTTTACAGAGAACATTTCATAATGTTGACATGTTTACAGAGAACCTTTCATAATGTTAACATGTTTACAGAGAACCTTTCATCATGTTGACATGTTTACAGAGAACCTTTCATAATGTTAACATGTTTACAGAGAACCTTTCATCATGTTGACATGTTTACACAGAACCTTTCATCATGTTGACATGTTTACAGAGAAAATTTCATAATGTTGACATGTTTACAGAGAACCTTTCATAATGTTGACGTGTTTACACAGAGCCTTTCCTCATGTTGACATGTTTACACAGAACATTTCATAATGTTGACATGTTTACACAGAACATTTCATCATGTTGACATGTTTACACAGAACATTTCATCATGTTGACATGTTTACACAGAACATTTCATCATGTTGACATGTTTACACAGAACATTTTATGTTTAAATGTTTACAGAGAACATTTTATAATGTTGACATGTTTGCACAGAACATTTTATAATGTTGACATGTTTACAGAGAACCTTTCATAATGTTGACATGTTTACACAGAACATTTCATAATGTTGACATATTTACAGAGAACATTTAATAATGTTTACATGTTTACAGAGAACATTTCATAATGTTGACATATTTACACAGAACATTTTATAATGTTGACATGTTTACAGAGAACATTTCATAATGTTGACATATTTACACAGAACATTTTATAATGTTGACATGTTTACAGAGAACCTTTCATGATGTTGACATGTTTACACAGAACATTTCATCATGTTGACACATTTACACAGAACATTTCATCATGTTGACATGTTTACACAGAACATTTCCTCATATTGACATGTTTACAGAGAACATTTCATCATGTTGACATGTTTACACAGAACATTTCCTCATATTGACATGTTTACACAGAACCTTTCATAATGTTGACATGTTTACACAGAACCTTTCATAATGTTGACATGTTTACACAGAACATTTCATAATGTTGACATATTTACAGAGAACATTTAATAATGTTTACATGTTTACAGAGAACATTTCATAATGTTGACATATTTACACAGAACATTTTATAATGTTGACATGTTTACAGAGAACCTTTCATGATGTTGACATGTTTACACAGAACATTTCATCATGTTGACACATTTACACAGAACATTTCATAATGTTGATATATTTACAGATAACATTTCATAATGTTGACATGTTTACACAGAACATTTCATCATGTTGACATGTTTACAGAGAACCTTTCATAATGTTGACATGTTTACACAGAACATTTCATCATGTTGACATGTTTACACAGAACATTTTATAATGTTGACATGTTTACAGAGAACCTTTCATAATGTTGACATGTTTACAGAGAACATTTCATCATGTTGACATGTTTACACAGAACATTTCATCGTGTTGACATGTTTACACAGAACATTTTATAATGTTGACATGTTTACACAGAACATTTCATCATGTTGACATGTTTACACAGAACCTTTCATAATGTTGACATGTTTACACAGAACATTTCATAATGTTGATATATTTACAGAGAACATTTCATAATGTTGACATGTTTACACAGAACATTTCATCATGTTGACATGTTTACAGAGAACCTTTCATAATGTTGACATGTTTACACAGAACATTTCATCATGTTGACATGTTTACACAGAACATTTCATAATGTTGACATGTTTACAGAGAACCTTTCATAATGTTGACATGATTACACAGAACCTTTCATCATGTTGACATATTTACAGAGAACATTTCATCATGTTGACATGTTTACACAGAACATTTCCTCATATTGACATGTTTACACAGAACCTTTCATAATGTTGACATGTTTACACAGAACCTTTCATAATGTTGACATGTTTACACAGAACATTTCATAATGTTGACATATTTACAGAGAACATTTAATAATGTTTACATGTTTACAGAGAACATTTCATAATGTTGACATATTTACACAGAACATTTTATAATGTTGACATGTTTACAGAGAACCTTTCATAATGTTGACATGTTTACACAGATCCTTTCATCATGTTGACATGTTTACAGAGAACCTTTCATAATGTTAACATGTTTACAGAGAACCTTTCATCATGTTGACATGTTTACAGAGAACCTTTCATAATGTTAACATGTTTACAGAGAACCTTTCATCATGTTGACATGTTTACACAGAACCTTTCATAATTTTGACATGTTTACAGAGAACATTTCATAATGTTGACATGTTTACAGAGAACCTTTCATAATGTTGACGTGTTTACACAGAACCTTTCATCATGTTGACATGTTTACAGAGAAGCTTTCATAATGTTGACATGTTTACACAGAACATTTCATCATGTTGACATGTTTACACAGAACATTTCATAATGTTGACATGTTTACAGAGAACCTTTCATAATGTTGACATGTTTACACAGAACCTTTCATCATGTTGATATATTTACAGAGAACATTTCATAATGTTGACATGTTTACACAGAACATTTCATCATGTTGACATGTTTACAGAGAACCTTTCATAATGTTGACATGTTTACACAGAACATGTCATCATGTTGACATGTTTACACAGAACATTTCATAATGTTGACATGTTTACAGAGAACCTTTCATAATGTTAACATGTTTACAGAGAACCTTTCATCATGTTGACATGTTTACAGAGAACCTTTCATAATGTTAACATGTTTACAGAGAACCTTTCATCATGTTGACATGTTTACACAGAACCTTTCATAATTTTGACATGTTTACAGAGAACATTTCATAATGTTGACATGCTTACAGAGAACCTTTCATAATGTTGACGTGTTTACACAGAACCTTTCATCATGTTGACATGTTTACACAGAACATTTCATAATGTTGACATGTTTACACAGAACATTTTATAATGTTGACATGTTTACACAGAACATTTCATCATGTTGACATGTTTACACAGAACATTTTATAATGTTGACATGTTTACACAGAACATTTTATAATGTTAACATGTTTACAGAGAACATTTCATAATGTTGACATGTTTACAGAGAACCTTTCATAATGTTAACATGTTTACAGAGAACCTTTCATCATGTTGACATGTTTACAGAGAACCTTTCATAATGTTAACATGTTTACAGAGAACCTTTCATCATGTTGACATGTTTACACAGAACCTTTCATCATGTTGACATGTTTACAGAGAAAATTTCATAATGTTGACATGTTTACAGAGAACCTTTCATAATGTTGACGTGTTTACACAGAGCCTTTCCTCATGTTGACATGTTTACACAGAACATTTCATAATGTTGACATGTTTACACAGAACATTTCATCATGTTGACATGTTTACACAGAACATTTCATCATGTTGACATGTTTACACAGAACATTTCATCATGTTGACATGTTTACACAGAACATTTTATGTTTAAATGTTTACAGAGAACATTTTATAATGTTGACATGTTTGCACAGAACATTTTATAATGTTGACATGTTTACAGAGAAACTTTCATAATGTTGACATGTTTACACAGAACATTTCATAATGTTGACATATTTACAGAGAACATTTAATAATGTTTACATGTTTACAGAGAACATTTCATAATGTTGACATATTTACACAGAACATTTTATAATGTTGACATGTTTACAGAGAACATTTCATAATGTTGACATATTTACACAGAACATTTTATAATGTTGACATGTTTACAGAGAACCTTTCATGATGTTGACATGTTTACACAGAACATTTCATCATGTTGACACATTTACACAGAACATTTCATCATGTTGACATGTTTACACAGAACATTTCCTCATATTGACATGTTTACAGAGAACATTTCATCATGTTGACATGTTTACACAGAACATTTCCTCATATTGACATGTTTACACAGAACCTTTCATAATGTTGACATGTTTACACAGAACCTTTCATAATGTTGACATGTTTACACAGAACATTTCATAATGTTGACATATTTACAGAGAACATTTAATAATGTTTACATGTTTACAGAGAACATTTCATAATGTTGACATATTTACACAGAACATTTTATAATGTTGACATGTTTACAGAGAACCTTTCATGATGTTGACATGTTTACACAGAACATTTCATCATGTTGACACATTTACACAGAACATTTCATAATGTTGATATATTTACAGATAACATTTCATAATGTTGACATGTTTACACAGAACATTTCATCATGTTGACATGTTTACAGAGAACCTTTCATAATGTTGACATGTTTACACAGAACATTTCATCATGTTGACATGTTTACACAGAACATTTTATAATGTTGACATGTTTACAGAGAACCTTTCATAATGTTGACATGTTTACAGAGAACATTTCATCATGTTGACATGTTTACACAGAACATTTCATCGTGTTGACATGTTTACACAGAACATTTTATAATGTTGACATGTTTACACAGAACATTTCATCATGTTGACATGTTTACACAGAACCTTTCATAATGTTGACATGTTTACACAGAACATTTCATAATGTTGATATATTTACAGAGAACATTTCATAATGTTGACATGTTTACACAGAACATTTCATCATGTTGACATGTTTACAGAGAACCTTTCATAATGTTGACATGTTTACACAGAACATTTCATCATGTTGACATGTTTACACAGAACATTTCATAATGTTGACATGTTTACAGAGAACCTTTCATAATGTTGACATGATTACACAGAACCTTTCATCATGTTGACATATTTACAGAGAACATTTCATCATGTTGACATGTTTACACAGAACATTTCCTCATATTGACATGTTTACACAGAACCTTTCATAATGTTGACATGTTTACACAGAACCTTTCATAATGTTGACATGTTTACACAGAACATTTCATAATGTTGACATATTTACAGAGAACATTTAATAATGTTTACATGTTTACAGAGAACATTTCATAATGTTGACATATTTACACAGAACATTTTATAATGTTGACATGTTTACAGAGAACCTTTCATAATGTTGACATGTTTACACAGATCCTTTCATCATGTTGACATGTTTACAGAGAACCTTTCATAATGTTAACATGTTTACAGAGAACCTTTCATCATGTTGACATGTTTACAGAGAACCTTTCATAATGTTAACATGTTTACAGAGAACCTTTCATCATGTTGACATGTTTACACAGAACCTTTCATAATTTTGACATGTTTACAGAGAACATTTCATAATGTTGACATGTTTACAGAGAACCTTTCATAATGTTGACGTGTTTACACAGAACCTTTCATCATGTTGACATGTTTACAGAGAAGCTTTCATAATGTTGACATGTTTACACAGAACATTTCATCATGTTGACATGTTTACACAGAACATTTCATAATGTTGACATGTTTACAGAGAACCTTTCATAATGTTGACATGTTTACACAGAACCTTTCATCATGTTGACATATTTACAGAGAACATTTCATCATGTTGACATGTTTACACAGAACATTTCATCATGTTGACACATTTACACAGAACATTTCATAATGTTGATATATTTACAGAGAACATTTCATAATGTTGACATGTTTACACAGAACATTTCATCATGTTGACATGTTTACACAGAACATTTCATCATGTTGACATGTTTACAGAGAACCTTTCATAATGTTGACATGTTTACACAGAACATGTCATCATGTTGACATGTTTACACAGAACATTTCATAATGTTGACATGTTTACAGAGAACCTTTCATAATGTTGACATGTTTACACAGAACCTTTCATCATGTTGACATATTTACAGAGAACATTTCATCATGTTGACATGTTTACACAGAAAATTTCCTCAAGTTGACATGTTTACACAGAACATTTCATAATGTTGACGTGTTTACACAGAACCTTTCATAATGTTGACATGTTTACACAGAACATTTCATAATGTTGACATGTTTACACAGAACATTTTATAATGTTAACATGTTTACAGAGAACATTTCATAATGTTGACATGTTTACAGAGAACCTTTCATAATGTTAACATGTTTACAGAGAACCTTTCATCATGTTGACATGTTTACAGAGAACCTTTCATAATGTTAACATGTTTACAGAGAACCTTTCATCATGTTGACATGTTTACACAGAACCTTTCATAATTTTGACATGTTTACAGAGAACATTTCATAATGTTGACATGCTTACAGAGAACCTTTCATAATGTTGACGTGTTTACACAGAACCTTTCATCATGTTGACATGTTTACACAGAACATTTCATAATGTTGACATGTTTACACAGAACATTTTATAATGTTGACATGTTTACACAGAACATTTCATCATGTTGACATGTTTACACAGAACATTTTATAATGTTGACATGTTTACACAGAACATTTTATAATGTTAACATGTTTACAGAGAACATTTCATAATGTTGACATGTTTACAGAGAACCTTTCATAATGTTAACATGTTTACAGAGAACCTTTCATCATGTTGACATGTTTACAGAGAACCTTTCATAATGTTAACATGTTTACAGAGAACCTTTCATCATGTTGACATGTTTACACAGAACCTTTCATCATGTTGACATGTTTACAGAGAACATTTCATAATGTTGACATGTTTACAGAGAACCTTTCATAATGTTGACGTGTTTACACAGAGCCTTTCCTCATGTTGACATGTTTACACAGAACATTTCATAATGTTGACATGTTTACACAGAACATTTCATCATGTTGACATGTTTACACAGAACATTTCATCATGTTGACATGTTTACAGAGAACCTTTCATAATGTTTACATATTTACAGAGAACATTTCATCATGTTGACATGTTTACACAGAACATTTCATCATGTTGACATGTTTACACAGAACATTTTATGTTTAAATGTTTACAGAGAACATTTCATAATGTTGACATATTTACACAGAACATTTTATAATGTTGACATGTTTACAGAGAACCTTTCATGATGTTGACATGTTTACACAGAACATTTCATCATGTTGACACATTTACACAGAACATTTCATAATGTTGATATATTTACAGATAACATTTCATAATGTTGACATGTTTACACAGAACATTTCATCATGTTGACATGTTTACAGAGAACCTTTCATAATGTTGACATGTTTACACAGAACATTTCATCATGTTGACATGTTTACACAGAACATTTCATAATGTTGACATGTTTACAGAGAACCTTTCATAATGTTGACATGTTTACACAGAACATTTCATAATGTTGACATGTTTACACAGAACATTTCATCATGTTGACATGTTCACACAGAACATTTCATAATGTTGACATGTTTACAGAGAACCTTTCATAATGTTGACATGTTTACACAGAACATTTCATCATGTTGACATGTTTACACAGAACATTTTATAATGTTGACATGTTTACACAGAACATTTCATCATGTTGACATGTTTACACAGAACATTTTATAATGTTGACATGTTTACACAGAACATTTTATAATGTTAACATGTTTACAGAGAACATTTCATAATGTTGACATGTTTACAGAGAACCTTTCATAATGTTAACATGTTTACAGAGAACCTTTCATCATGTTGACATGTTTACAGAGAACCTTTCATAATGTTAACATGTTTACAGAGAACCTTTCATCATGTTGACATGTTTACACAGAACCTTTCATAATTTTGACATGTTTACAGAGAACATTTCATAATGTTGACATGTTTACAGAGAACCTTTCATAATGTTGACGTGTTTACACAGAACCTTTCATCATGTTGACATGTTTACACAGAACCTTTCATAATGTTGACATGTTTACACAGAACATTTCATAATGTTGACATGTTTACAGAGAACCTTTCATAATGTTTACATGTTTACATAGAACATTTCATAATGTTGACATATTTACAGAGAACATTTCATAATGTTGACATGTTTACACATGTAACGGGGGCAGTCCTATTCTGTTCTGTGCTGGTCAGCCTGCTGCATGCCCGTCACTCTCATCAGTAGCTCTGCGTTGTGTTCTAGTTGTGTGGGGCCCCAGGTGTTGTGGGGGGCCCTCAGTCTCTCATCATCATCATCATCATCATGATCAAGGAAGGAGCGGGGACACACAGGACTCTATTTGGCCCACCTTGCTATTTATTTTGGTTTCAAACCCTTCGACAACCGTCCAGTCCTCCAGCGGGAGCGGTGTTTCTTACGGACGTGGGGGTCGAAGTTCAACCACTGCCCGGACTCCACTCGTGTGCGTTAGAAGTAGAAACCGTCCACGGGACTCCGATGTAAGAAAGGATAAACAAGTATTTTATCCCACAGCTTGCAGTATCTTCTTACAGGGATACTCAAGGTTACGTTCTCCTCAACCAGCAAAACTGTCCCACGGTAAGAAACACGTGTGGCTCGGCTCGATTGCTGCTTGAGACTCCTCCCACAAAAAAAAATGGCCTCTCCCGCGTTCCGTCTTCCGTGTACCCATAAGACCTCTCTCTTAAAGCGACAGTACACGTATATGACGGTCGTTGTAAAACACATAAAAGTAAATAATGACATAAAATAAAATGTAGTAAACACAAATAACAGCACACAGACAGGATTTGGTGATATTTCATACTCAAACAAAATAAAATAAAAACATTAATTTTAACCTGGTTACATTCACCCCTCCTGAAATTCACCAACATCCTGACAGCAGGATAAAAAGAGAAAGAGGAAAGGAAAATCCCATCACTGACTACTGGCACAAGTGAAAAGAAGGACCTAGTCCTCCAGTCAACTTAGGAGCTACCTCGGTTACGAGGTCCAGAAAATAATGAGGTTGATCAAGTCTCAGAATTCCCTTAGATCAATGTGACGCCTGATACGCCACACCATACATTTGGCCCAAAACAACCTTGTCTGATAGACACCTAATAACTCACATTAAACTAGTTTGAATGACTCCAACCTCCATCAAAGTTTAAACCCTCACACTCCGTAGAAATGGCATCTGAGCCATAGATTCTATTAACCTGTTCACTGACCTCACCACCCTCCCTGTGCGTGTCCTAACCCGACCATCGCTCTCTACTTGTGTGCGTGAGACAGTGCGAGCTGCAACATCTGTATCGAGTGAGGGTGGTGCCCCTGTGTACGAATCAGTGTGAGATATAACACCTACATCGAGTGAGTGTGATGCCTCTATGTGTGGTGCATGTGTGTTGTGTGGTGCGTGTGTGTTGGGTGGAGACTGAGCAGTGGCCCCCACAGGACTGACTACCAGACTAGACGGAATGAACTCTTCCGCTTCTGCCCACTCAGATCTAGGTGAGTCTCCAAGTGATGAGACTGCTAGCCCCACTGCATCCCCTGAGACCGTCAGGCCATCTGCACTGTCCTCCTCATCGGACCCTGCGCAGTCAAGCAACTGACTGGTTGTACTGGACTCCTCACCCTGATCTAACTCAGGAAGGGGCAAGAAGTTGACCTCCAACAAACGGTTCCTGTGCACCACCCTGGTGTGCCCCTCTGCATCCTGAATCTTGTAGACGTGGATATTGGGGTTGACACCGACAACCATGTACACTCCGTTCTCCCATTTGTCAGCCAACTTTCTCTTCCCTCGCTCACTCTGGTTCGCAACCAAAACACGATCCCCGACAGACAGGACAGTGCCCTTGGCATGTCTGTTGTACTGTCGCGCCTGATGCTGCTGCTCAGCCGTGGAGTGCTTCTGAGCGATCTCCATTGCACTCCTTAGACAGGAAAGCAGAGACTGAGCATAAGAGTCATAATCAACAACGTGAGGGTCATGCAAAACCTGCCTGAACATAACATCCACCGGCAGTCTTGGGACACGCCCATACATCAGGAAGAAAGGCGCGTAACCCGTGGTCTCGTGAACAGTGGCATTGTACGCGAGCGTGAGAGAATGGATCTGCTGAGGCCACTGTTGCTTCTGCTGAAGCGGAAGGGAACGGAGCATATTCCCCATCGTGCGATTAAACCGCTCTGTCCCGCCATTACCCATAGGATGGTAGGCCGTCGTGTGGGACTTCGCTACACCCGCCAACCTGAGAAGCTCTGCAATCAGGTTGCTCTCAAAGTTTGTGCCCTGGTCAGAATGTATTCTCTCCGGAAACCCGTAAACACAGAATACATGATCCCAGAGTTTCTTGGCGACCTGCTTCGCTGTCTGATTGGCGCAGGGGAACGCGTGAGCAAGCTTAGTGAAGTGGTCAGTAACCACTAGGACATCGACCGACCGCTGCTTACTGTCCTCAGCGGACCAGAAATCCATACACACAAGCTGCATCGGTGCGGAGGTTTTAATGCTCTCCAGGGGCGCGCAAGCAGCTGGCTCTGGGGTCTTCCCAAACACACATCTCCGACAGCATCTGACATATGCTCTGATATCCCTCTCCATGTCAGGCCAATAAAAACGCTGCCTTGCAAGAGAGAGAGTACGGTCCTGGCCCTGATGACCAGCGTGATCGTGGATGCCAGACAGTGCCTTGTCTTTCAGACTCAGAGGTAAAACATACTGAGACCTCCTCTGCTTGGACACTGGGTCCTTTGTCACCCTGTACAAGACACCATCATTGACTTCCAACTTCTCCCACTGTTTCAACAGCCTGAGGACCTTCTGGTCAGCACCATGCCTCTCACGCCTCGATGGCCGCTTCCGAACAGCGACAAAGGGCAACACCTTGGAGATGCAGGGGTCCTGCTCCTGGCTCAACCTGAGCTCCTCGGTGGATAACATTGGCAGTGTATCCTGACCACCCGACAGATGCTGAACGTGCTGGACCAAACTGAGTGCTGTGAATACTGATGCATCAGGCCAGTCACATTTGGCTTGACAAAAAGCCCTGACCTCAGCTGCATCACAAGCAAACCCAGATCGCGCACTACTCAGTGTTTGGGACTGGCAACTGAGTCTGAAAACATCCTGCACAGAGTCCCCCTCAACCCCGTCGGCTTCCTGAACAAGGGCCGGGTAGGGCTCCCTAAGTAGCCTCTGACTGACGGGCTTGGAAAAAGGGTCGCGACTCAATGCATCCGCCACCACGTTTTTCTTCCCTGGCAGGTGTTTGAGATCGAAAGTGTAAGACGCCAACTTAGACACCCAGCGGATCTCACACGCGTCAAGCTTCGGCTTTGTTAGGAGATAAGTCAGCGGATTATTATCTGTCCAAACGGTGAAGCTTTGACCCTTCAGCCAGTGGCTGAACTTTTCACAAACACTCCACTTCAGCGCCATGAACTCCAGTCTATGAGCTGGATACTTCCGCTGTGAGGCACTGAGGGACTTGCTTGCAAAACCAACAGGTCTAGCCTTGGACTCTCCTCGGGGCACTTGAGACAGCACCGCGCCGAGTCCGTCCAAAGACGCATCGACCGACAAAATGAAAGGCACCCCAAAGTCTGGATGGGCAAGCACCACACACTCCAGTAACATCGTCTTCAACAGATCAAATGCTTCCCCACATTCCACCGTCCAGTCTGCGGAGGTAAGCTTACGGAAGCTGCCATGGGGCTTCTTATCCTTAGCCGACCTCCCCCTCCTCTTTTGTCCAGCTGTAAGGGTGAACAGGGGCTTAGCCACGGAGGAGCAGTTCGGGAGGAAATGCTGGTAGTAAAATACCATACCAAGGAAAGATTTGATCCTACGAACAGAAGGCGTGCACCCATCACCTTCCATGAGATCCTGCACTGTCATGTTGGAGATGACCTCTACTTTGGAGGGATCGACAGACACACCTCCGCCATCAACCACGTGGCCCAAAAACCGCACCCGCTTCTGCAGCAGATGACACTTCTTCGGAGCCAGTTACAAGTTGTTCTCCCTCAACCTCTGAAACACAGTGCGGAGCCTCGACAGAGCCTCAACCTCTGACGGCGCGAAGACAAGAAGATCATCAAGATAGCACAAAAGCTTCGTGAAGTTCAGATCCCCAAAGATCCCAATCATCATTCTCATGAAGGCTGCAGGGCTATTACAAAGGCCCTGTGGCATGCGATTGTATTCATGCAACCCAAGGGGAGTCGTGAAAGCAGTGTACTTCTTGTCATCTTCATGCATTGGGATGTTGAAGAAGCCAGAGGTGAGGTCCATCGTACTAAAGAGGCAGTTACCACCCAGCGCGGCAAGACAGTCCGACTGGTGTGGCAAGGGATGAGCGTCTTTCAAGGTCCGAGCATTCAGCCATCTGAAATCAGTGCAGATCCGAAGCCCGCCATCCTTCTTCCATACCATAACCAGCGGTGAAGCGTATGCGCTCGAGGACTTCCGGATAATCCCCTTCTCCTCCATATCAGTGAGAACTTGTCTCAACTTCTGATAGTGGGCTGGGGGAACCCTCCTGTAGGGCAAGCGAAAGGGGCGCTCATCCACCAGATGGATGCGATGTGTGTATCCTGTGACCTCGCCACAGTCCAGAGAGTCCCTGGAGAAGATGTCATGGTACTCGGTGAGCAGCTGAGTGAGCTGGGACTTGCATGCCTCACTAACCTGACAGGAGCTGAGGTCAATGTCACTGAGTCCGAGCTCTGACAAACTCCTAGCCGGCTGGACAGGGGGACAGGCACTATCTGTGGCGTTGGACTCATGCCTCCCTGCAACTGATTGCAGTCCCTGGAAAACATTAAAGTCCTCAATCGCCAAGCATGGAAACACATCAGCCAACTTGCAGTTCCTTTTCAGTGTGATGGCTTTGTCAGATGGATTGACAACAGTCATGGGTACCCACCTATCACCCCAGAGCGGTGTGACAAGTCGACCTACGAGGACACTGCGTGGCATGGCCTTGGAGTCTGTCGGCTCCACAACAACAGTGCTTCCAGCTGACATAGGCACCTTAGCAGGAAGTCTGCCCCAGACTAAGTGCTCGTGCCTCGGTAAGAATGTCACGGCCTGGGTGAGCTTAACAGTACCTATCTTCTCAGGAACTGCACCACCCCTCCAGCGCTCTACATTCGTGAACATGGACAAGAACTGTTCAACGTCAGGACTAGACGGATGTTCCTGTCTGGACGCGATGTCCCAGTACTCAGTACCACTCTTGAGTACATGGGCCACATGTTTAATGACGTTTGTGCCGACTATCAGATCATCATGCTGACCGGGCACGACCAGAGTGGGTATGACAAAGGAAACACCATAAAGCTGCATGTTGAGGTCATAAAAACCATCAGGCCTAGTCTCCAGACCACCGCAGCCAATCAAGACAATGTTCTCTTCAGGCTGCTGCTTCTCAGGTAAAACACCCCCAGAGCGGAGCTTCTCTACTGCATTTTCACTGATACTGCATGACATAGAGCCAGTATCCAACATGCCATTAAGCTGCACACTCTGGTTGATAAGAACAGGAGCATAGAACAAGTCACTGAAAGCCTGAATCCTCTGTGTCGCCTGAATGACCATACGCGAACCCTGAGGTGCTTTGGCACACTTGTCTTCATACAAGTGGGCCAGGTCGGAGACATCAGTGAGGGATACATCTACATTACCCACACCATCCCTCTCTAGGTGTGGGTTTAGTAGTTTAACGGACGAGACTGACGACCAGCTCTTCCACCAGGCTGAGAACGGAGCTGGTTGGGCGGCTGAGGGTGAGGACAGTCCCTCTTCCAATGACCAGGAGACAAACAGTTTATACATCGCTTCTCCCGGCTGCAGTGGGAAAATGTGGAGTGATCCGGAGACTTACAAACCCTGCACAACCGCTGCGGTGCGTCTGGCACCCGCCCTGCGGCGCTAGCTGGCGGTTGAGTCCGCGTCGGTGTCTAGACCGCAGCGCTAACTGGAACCTGAGTCTGCATTGTGACCAAACGGTCTAGCAAGCTCACCAAACTCCTCATATAGTCATCACCGCCAAAGACAGGTGCGGGAGACGGTGTAGGACACCTTGCACAAAATGGTGTAGATGACGCATGAGCCAGGACGGGAGATGGCACCACCGGCACGGTCGTGTTCAAGTCGGGAGCCACGTCGACTACAGGGACATGAACCTGTGAATGGAACCTACGCTCTACCGCGCCTGCTTCACGTTGTCCACCTGCAGCAACACGGTACTTCCTCTCCAGCATGTGCTCATCAAGCCTCTCTTGGATCTCGCTAGCAGACCATTTCCCTGCGGACTTGAACTTAAAAACATTGGCAAGAGACTGATCTGGACAGTGTTTGATAAACATCATGCTTACCTCATGGCTTGGCTCTTCAAAACTACGGCCTTGCCGCTTCAAGCATTCGTCAGCCACCTCCACTGTCTTATTAAGCCTAATCCAATACTCCATAGCGTCCTCACCTGGCTTGGGCAGCGTACTGTAAAAGTCCGCCAGGGGCATGCTCGAGTATGTGAAGTCACTAAAGTGTTGCTTCAGTACATCAAAATAATGTGGGGGTTCGCTATGTGGTCGACAGATGTGTTGCGCAGCTTTATCCTCACCACGTCCCCTGCTTTCCCCATAAGCTTAGCTAGAATCTCATGTGACTGCTCACTAACTGGAATGGCTCGCTTCCTCAAATACAAAGTCATAAGGCTCTCCCACTCATGAACTGTAAACTTATCAGAGCTGTCGCCCCTGAAAATAGGAGGCTCCCTAGCGTCTGTCTGCATTACTACTCTAACACTAGGCACTGTCTCCGAACGCTGTTCAGCAGACCTAGCACTGTCTGTGTGTGTGTTTCTAAGCATTTGTGTTTCCTGCAGCTTAGCAGTGATTGACCCTCCTATCTTCTCTGTTAACCGAGTAATGAGCATGGCTAACTCACCCACTGGCTGCTCGCTGTTACCCAGCACAGCCCCTTCGCTGATACCTGGCCTGGCCCGTTCTACATAGCGTGTGGAGGTGAACTGAGGAGTGCCAAATGTGGTCGGGTCTCTAGGTCCTGGTGCTCTGGTGTCTGGTTCCCCGCCCTCTAAGAGCTGCCCGAAACTCCTACCTACACCTAGCCGTAAACCCCCACCCACATCTAACTGGTACCCCCTCTCCATAGCACACTGGCGATCCAAAAGATCCTGATCAGCAATGTTACCCCCACCTACGTACGAACCCCCCTCTGCCATGTTCCTACCTCTAACACTCAGATAAAATAAAAAATAAAATAAAAAAGTGAAAAGCTCAATTCATTTAAATAATTTAATCTAGAAATCACTAAGAGATTGAAACAATCACACACAATCAACAAATTAACCAATAGATTAATCACATATGCACATATCCAGTAGTTTAGATCAATAGATTATTCACACGAGTCCTTCAATCACATCAACATTAACCTTTTTTTTCCTTTTTTTTTCGTGTGTTTTTCTTCCTTCAGTACATACAAATGTCCTGTTCACAAGCCCAGTCCATGGTAACCACAGCTATGACTGTCCAGTGTCCACACAGCTCAACTCCAGTCCACTGTAACATGAGTGTACAGTCTATAGAAATACCTGAGGACGTCTGGGGCTTGATGACGACAGCAGCCTCCCGTGGCGAGCAACTGATGTCACTCTCAGGATCCAGGAGGGTCACGGCATCAATGTAACGGGGGCAGTCCTATGCTGTTCTATGCTGGTCAGCCTGCTGCATGCCCGTCACTCTCATCAGTAGCTCTGCGTTGTGTTCTAGTTGTGTGGGGCCCCAGGTGTTGTGGGGGGCCCTCAGTCTCTCATCATCATCATCATCATCATGATCAAGGAAGGAGCGGGGACACACAGGACTCTATTTGGCCCACCTTGCCATTTATTTTGGTTTCAAACCCTTCGACAACCGTCCAGTCCTCCAGCGGGAGCGGTGTTTCTTACGGACGTGGGGGTCGAAGTTCAACCACTGCCCGGACTCCACTCGTCTGCGTTAGAAGTAGAAACCGTCCACGGGACTCCGATGTAAGAAAGGATAAACAAGTATTTTATCCCACAGCTTGCAGTATCTTCTTACAGGGATACTCAAGGTTACGTTCTCCTCAACCAGCAAAACTGTCCCACGGTAAGAAACACGTGTGGCTCAGCGCGATTGCTGCTTGAGACTCCTCCCACAAAACAAAAAAAATGGCCTCTCCCGCGTTCCGTCTTCCGTGTACCCATAAGACCTCTCTCTTAAAGCGACAGTACACGTATATGACGGTCGTTGTAAAACACATAAAAGTAAATAATGACATAAAATAAAATGTAGTAAACACAAATAAAAGCACACAGACGGGATTTGGTGATATTTCATACTCAAACAAAATAAAATAAAAACATTAATTTTAACCTGGTTACACACAGAACATTTCATCATGTTGACATGTTTACAGAGAACATTTCATAATGTTGATATGTTTACACAGAACATTTTATAATGTTGACATGTTTACAGAGAACATTTCATCATGTTGACATGTTTAGACAGAACATTTTATAATGTTGATATGTTTACACAGAACATTTCATAATGTTGACATGTTTACAGAGAACATTTCATAATGTTGACATGTTTACACAGAACATTTCATAATGTTGACATATTTACAGAGAACATTTAATAATGTTTACATGTTTACAGAGAACATTTCATAATGTTGACATATTTACACAGAACATTTTATAATGTTGACATGTTTACAGAGAACATTTCATAATGTTGACATATTTACACAGAACATTTTATAATGTTGACATGTTTACAGAGAACCTTTCATGATGTTGACATGTTTACACAGAACATTTCATCATGTTGACACATTTACACAGAACATTTCATCATGTTGACATGTTTACACAGAACATTTCCTCATATTGACATGTTTACAGAGAACATTTCATCATGTTGACATGTTTACACAGAACATTTCCTCATATTGACATGTTTACACAGAACCTTTCATAATGTTGACATGTTTACACAGAACCTTTCATAATGTTGACATGTTTACACAGAACATTTCATAATGTTGACATATTTACAGAGAACATTTAATAATGTTTACATGTTTACAGAGAACATTTCATAATGTTGACATATTTACACAGAACATTTTATAATGTTGACATGTTTACAGAGAACCTTTCATGATGTTGACATGTTTACACAGAACATTTCATCATGTTGACACATTTACACAGAACATTTCATAATGTTGATATATTTACAGATAACATTTCATAATGTTGACATGTTTACACAGAACATTTCATCATGTTGACATGTTTACAGAGAACCTTTCATAATGTTGACATGTTTACACAGAACATTTCATCATGTTGACATGTTTACACAGAACATTTTATAATGTTGACATGTTTACAGAGAACCTTTCATAATGTTGACATGTTTACAGAGAACATTTCATCATGTTGACATGTTTACACAGAACATTTCATCGTGTTGACATGTTTACACAGAACATTTTATAATGTTGACATGTTTACACAGAACATTTCATCATGTTGACATGTTTACACAGAACCTTTCATAATGTTGACATGTTTACACAGAACATTTCATAATGTTGACATATTTACAGAGAACATTTAATAATGTTTACATGTTTACAGAGAACATTTCATAATGTTGACATATTTACAGAGAACATTTAATAATGTTTACATGTTTACACAGAACATTTCATAATGTTGACATGTTTACACAGAACCTTTCATAATGTTGACATGTTTACACAGAACATTTCATAATGTTGACATATTTACAGAGAACATTTCATCATGTTGACATGTTTACACAGAACATTTCATCATGTTGACACATTTACACAGAACATTTCATAATGTTGATATATTTACAGAGAACATTTCATAATGTTGACATGTTTACACAGAACATTTCATCATGTTGACATGTTTACAGAGAACCTTTCATAATGTTGACATGTTTACACAGAACATTTCATCATGTTGACATGTTTACACAGAACATTTCATAATGTTGACATGTTTACAGAGAACCTTTCATAATGTTGACATGATTACACAGAACCTTTCATCATGTTGACATATTTACAGAGAACATTTCATCATGTTGACATGTTTACACAGAACATTTCCTCATATTGACATGTTTACACAGAACCTTTCATAATGTTGACATGTTTACACAGAACCTTTCATAATGTTGACATGTTTACACAGAACATTTCATAATGTTGACATATTTACAGAGAACATTTAATAATGTTTACATGTTTACAGAGAACATTTCATAATGTTGACATATTTACACAGAACATTTTATAATGTTGACATGTTTACAGAGAACCTTTCATAATGTTGACATGTTTACACAGAACCTTTCATCATGTTGACATGTTTACAGAGAACCTTTCATAATGTTAACATGTTTACAGAGAACCTTTCATCATGTTGACATGTTTACAGAGAACCTTTCATAATGTTAACATGTTTACAGAGAACCTTTCATCATGTTGACATGTTTACACAGAACCTTTCATAATTTTGACATGTTTACAGAGAACATTTCATAATGTTGACATGTTTACAGAGAACCTTTCATAATGTTGACGTGTTTACACAGAACCTTTCATCATGTTGACATGTTTACAGAGAAGCTTTCATAATGTTGACATGTTTACACAGAACATTTCATCATGTTGACATGTTTACACAGAACATTTCATAATGTTGACATGTTTACAGAGAACCTTTCATAATGTTGACATGTTTACACAGAACCTTTCATCATGTTGACATATTTACAGAGAACATTTCATCATGTTGACATGTTTACACAGAACATTTCATCATGTTGACACATTTACACAGAACATTTCATAATGTTGATATATTTACAGAGAACATTTCATAATGTTGACATGTTTACACAGAACATTTCATCATGTTGACATGTTTACAGAGAACCTTTCATAATGTTGACATGTTTACACAGAACATGTCATCATGTTGACATGTTTACACAGAACATTTCATAATGTTGACATGTTTACAGAGAACCTTTCATAATGTTGACATGTTTACACAGAACCTTTCATCATGTTGACATATTTACAGAGAACATTTCATCATGTTGACATGTTTACACAGAAAATTTCCTCAAGTTGACATGTTTACACAGAACATTTCATAATGTTGACGTGTTTACACAGAACCTTTCATAATGTTGACATGTTTACACAGAACCTTTCATAATGTTGACATGTTTACACAGAACATTTCATAATGTTGACATGTTTACACAGAACATTTTATAATGTTAACATGTTTACAGAGAACATTTCATAATGTTGACATGTTTACAGAGAACCTTTCATAATGTTAACATGTTTACAGAGAACCTTTCATCATGTTGACATGTTTACAGAGAACCTTTCATAATGTTAACATGTTTACAGAGAACCTTTCATCATGTTGACATGTTTACACAGAACCTTTCATAATTTTGACATGTTTACAGAGAACATTTCATAATGTTGACATGCTTACAGAGAACCTTTCATAATGTTGACGTGTTTACACAGAACCTTTCATCATGTTGACATGTTTACACAGAACATTTCATAATGTTGACATGTTTACAGAGAACCTTTCATAATGTTGACATGTTTACACAGAACATTTCATCATGTTGACATGTTTACACAGAACATTTTATAATGTTGACATGTTTACACAGAACATTTCATCATGTTGACATGTTTACACAGAACATTTTATAATGTTGACATGTTTACACAGAACATTTTATAATGTTAACATGTTTACAGAGAACATTTCATAATGTTGACATGTTTACAGAGAACCTTTCATAATGTTAACATGTTTACAGAGAACCTTTCATCATGTTGACATGTTTACAGAGAACCTTTCATAATGTTAACATGTTTACAGAGAACCTTTCATCATGTTGACATGTTTACACAGAACCTTTCATAATTTTGACATGTTTACAGAGAACATTTCATAATGTTGACATGTTTACAGAGAACCTTTCATAATGTTGACGTGTTTACACAGAACCTTTCATCATGTTGACATGTTTACACAGAACCTTTCATAATGTTGACATGTTTACACAGAACATTTCATAATGTTGACATGTTTACAGAGAACCTTTCATAATGTTTACATGTTTACATAGAACATTTCATAATGTTGACATATTTACAGAGAACATTTCATAATGTTGACATGTTTACACATGTAACGGGGGCAGTCCTATTCTGTTCTGTGCTGGTCAGCCTGCTGCATGCCCGTCACTCTCATCAGTAGCTCTGCGTTGTGTTCTAGTTGTGTGGGGCCCCAGGTGTTGTGGGGGGCCCTCAGTCTCTCATCATCATCATCATCATCATGATCAAGGAAGGAGCGGGGACACACAGGACTCTATTTGGCCCACCTTGCTATTTATTTTGGTTTCAAACCCTTCGACAACCGTCCAGTCCTCCAGCGGGAGCGGTGTTTCTTACGGACGTGGGGGTCGAAGTTCAACCACTGCCCGGACTCCACTCGTCTGCGTTAGAAGTAGAAACCGTCCACGGGACTCCGATGTAAGAAAGGATAAACAAGTATTTTATCCCACAGCTTGCAGTATCTTCTTACAGGGATACTCAAGGTTACGTTCTCCTCAACCAGCAAAACTGTCCCACGGTAAGAAACACGTGTGGCTCGGCTCGATTGCTGCTTGAGACTCCTCCCACAAAAAAAATGGCCTCTCCCGCGTTCCGTCTTCCGTGTACCCATAAGACCTCTCTCTTAAAGCGACAGTACACGTATATGACGGTCGTTGTAAAACACATAAAAGTAAATAATGACATAAAATAAAATGTAGTAAACACAAATAACAGCACACAGACAGGATTTGGTGATATTTCATACTCAAACAAAATAAAATAAAAACATTAATTTTAACCTGGTTACATTCACCCCTCCTGAAATTCACCAACATCCTGACAGCAGGATAAAAAGAGAAAGAGGAAAGGAAAATCCCATCACTGACTACTGGCACAAGTGAAAAGAAGGACCTAGTCCTCCAGTCAACTTAGGAGCTACCTCGGTTACGAGGTCCAGAAAATAATGAGGTTGATCAAGTCTCAGAATTCCCTTAGATCAATGTGACGCCTGATACGCCACACCATACATTTGGCCCAAAACAACCTTGTCTGATAGACACCTAATAACTCACATTAAACTAGTTTGAATGACTCCAACCTCCATCAAAGTTTAAACCCTCACACTCCGTAGAAATGGCATCTGAGCCATAGATTCTATTAACCTGTTCACTGACCTCACCACCCTCCCTGTGCGTGTCCTAACCCGACCATCGCTCTCTACTTGTGTGCGTGAGACAGTGCGAGCTGCAACATCTGTATCGAGTGAGGGTGGTGCCCCTGTGTACGAATCAGTGTGAGATATAACACCTACATCGAGTGAGTGTGATGCCTCTATGTGTGGTGCATGTGTGTTGTGTGGTGCGTGTGTGTTGGGTGGAGACTGAGCAGTGGCCCCCACAGGACTGACTACCAGACTAGACGGAATGAACTCTTCCGCTTCTGCCCACTCAGATCTAGGTGAGTCTCCAAGTGATGAGACTGCTAGCCCCACTGCATCCCCTGAGACCGTCAGGCCATCTGCACTGTCCTCCTCATCGGACCCTGCGCAGTCAAGCAACTGACTGGTTGTACTGGACTCCTCACCCTGATCTAACTCAGGAAGGGGCAAGAAGTTGACCTCCAACAAACGGTTCCTGTGCACCACCCTGGTGTGCCCCTCTGCATCCTGAATCTTGTAGACGTGGATATTGGGGTTGACACCGACAACCATGTACACTCCGTTCTCCCATTTGTCAGCCAACTTTCTCTTCCCTCGCTCACTCTGGTTCGCAACCAAAACACGATCCCCGACAGACAGGACAGTGCCCTTGGCATGTCTGTTGTACTGTCGCGCCTGATGCTGCTGCTCAGCCGTGGAGTGCTTCTGAGCGATCTCCATTGCACTCCTTAGACAGGAAAGCAGAGACTGAGCATAAGAGTCATAATCAACAACGTGAGGGTCATGCAAAACCTGCCTGAACATAACATCCACCGGCAGTCTTGGGACACGCCCATACATCAGGAAGAAAGGCGCGTAACCCGTGGTCTCGTGAACAGTGGCATTGTACGCGAGCGTGAGAGAATGGATCTGCTGAGGCCACTGTTGCTTCTGCTGAAGCGGAAGGGAACGGAGCATATTCCCCATCGTGCGATTAAACCGCTCTGTCCCGCCATTACCCATAGGATGGTAGGCCGTCGTGTGGGACTTCGCTACACCCGCCAACCTGAGAAGCTCTGCAATCAGGTTGCTCTCAAAGTTTGTGCCCTGGTCAGAATGTATTCTCTCCGGAAACCCGTAAACACAGAATACATGATCCCAGAGTTTCTTGGCGACCTGCTTCGCTGTCTGATTGGCGCAGGGGAACGCGTGAGCAAGCTTAGTGAAGTGGTCAGTAACCACTAGGACATCGACCGACCGCTGCTTACTGTCCTCAGCGGACCAGAAATCCATACACACAAGCTGCATCGGTGCGGAGGTTTTAATGCTCTCCAGGGGCGCGCAAGCAGCTGGCTCTGGGGTCTTCCCAAACACACATCTCCGACAGCATCTGACATATGCTCTGATATCCCTCTCCATGTCAGGCCAATAAAAACGCTGCCTTGCAAGAGAGAGAGTACGGTCCTGGCCCTGATGACCAGCGTGATCGTGGATGCCAGACAGTGCCTTGTCTTTCAGACTCAGAGGTAAAACATACTGAGACCTCCTCTGCTTGGACACTGGGTCCTTTGTCACCCTGTACAAGACACCATCATTGACTTCCAACTTCTCCCACTGTTTCAACAGCCTGAGGACCTTCTGGTCAGCACCATGCCTCTCACGCCTCGATGGCCGCTTCCGAACAGCGACAAAGGGCAACACCTTGGAGATGCAGGGGTCCTGCTCCTGGCTCAACCTGAGCTCCTCGGTGGATAACATTGGCAGTGTATCCTGACCACCCGACAGATGCTGAACGTGCTGGACCAAACTGAGTGCTGTGAATACTGATGCATCAGGCCAGTCACATTTGGCTTGACAAAAAGCCCTGACCTCAGCTGCATCACAAGCAAACCCAGATCGCGCACTACTCAGTGTTTGGGACTGGCAACTGAGTCTGAAAACATCCTGCACAGAGTCCCCCTCAACCCCGTCGGCTTCCTGAACAAGGGCCGGGTAGGGCTCCCTAAGTAGCCTCTGACTGACGGGCTTGGAAAAAGGGTCGCGACTCAATGCATCCGCCACCACGTTTTTCTTCCCTGGCAGGTGTTTGAGATCGAAAGTGTAAGACGCCAACTTAGACACCCAGCGGATCTCACACGCGTCAAGCTTCGGCTTTGTTAGGAGATAAGTCAGCGGATTATTATCTGTCCAAACGGTGAAGCTTTGACCCTTCAGCCAGTGGCTGAACTTTTCACAAACACTCCACTTCAGCGCCATGAACTCCAGTCTATGAGCTGGATACTTCCGCTGTGAGGCACTGAGGGACTTGCTTGCAAAACCAACAGGTCTAGCCTTGGACTCTCCTCGGGGCACTTGAGACAGCACCGCGCCGAGTCCGTCCAAAGACGCATCAACCGACAAAATGAAAGGCACCCCAAAGTCTGGATGGGCAAGCACCACACACTCCAGTAACATCGTCTTCAACAGATCAAATGCTTCCCCACATTCCACCGTCCAGTCTGCGGAGGTAAGCTTACGGAAGCTGCCATGGGGCTTCTTATCCTTAGCCGACCTCCCCCTCCTCTTTTGTCCAGCTGTAAGGGCGAACAGGGGCTTAGCCACGGAGGAGCAGTTCGGGAGGAAATGCTGGTAGTAAAATACCATACCAAGGAAAGATTTGATCCTACGAACAGAAGGCGTGCACCCATCACCTTCCATGAGATCCTGCACTGTCATGTTGGAGATGACCTCTACTTTGGAGGGATCGACAGACACACCTCCGCCATCAACCACGTGGCCCAAAAACCGCACCCGCTTCTGCAGCAGATGACACTTCTTCGGAGCCAGTTACAAGTTGTTCTCCCTCAACCTCTGAAACACAGTGCGGAGCCTCGACAGAGCCTCAACCTCTGACGGCGCGAAGACAAGAAGATCATCAAGATAGCACAAAAGCTTTGTGAAGTTCAGATCCCCAAAGATCCCAATCATCATTCTCATGAAGGCTGCAGGGCTATTACAAAGGCCCTGTGGCATGCGATTGTATTCATGCAACCCAAGGGGAGTCGTGAAAGCAGTGTACTTCTTGTCATCTTCATGCATTGGGATGTTGAAGAAGCCAGAGGTGAGGTCCATCGTACTAAAGAGGCAGTTACCACCCAGCGCGGCAAGACAGTCCGACTGGTGTGGCAAGGGATGAGCGTCTTTCAAGGTCCGAGCATTCAGCCATCTGAAATCAGTGCAGATCCGAAGCCCGCCATCCTTCTTCCATACCATAACCAGCGGTGAAGCGTATGCGCTCGAGGACTTCCGGATAATCCCCTTCTCCTCCATATCAGTGAGAACTTGTCTCAACTTCTGATAGTGGGCTGGGGGAACCCTCCTGTAGGGCAAGCGAAAGGGGCGCTCATCCACCAGATGGATGCGATGTGTGTATCCTGTGACCTCGCCACAGTCCAGAGAGTCCCTGGAGAAGATGTCATGGTACTCGGTGAGCAGCTGAGTGAGCTGGGACTTGCATGCCTCACTAACCTGACAGGAGCTGAGATCAATGTCACTGAGTCCGAGCTCTGACAAACTCCTAGCCGGCTGGACAGGGGGACAGGCACTATCTGTGGCGTTGGACTCATGCCTCCCTGCAACTGATTGCAGTCCCTGGAAAACATTAAAGTCCTCAATCGCCAAGCATGGAAACACATCAGCCAACTTGCAGTTCCTTTTCAGTGTGATGGCTTTGTCAGATGGATTGACAACAGTCATGGGTACCCACCTATCACCCCAGAGCGGTGTGACAAGTCGACCTACGAGGACACTGCGTGGCATGGCCTTGGAGTCTGTCGGCTCCACAACAACAGTGCTTCCAGCTGACATAGGCACCTTAGCAGGAAGTCTGCCCCAGACTAAGTGCTCGTGCCTCGGTAAGAATGTCACGGCCTGGGTGAGCTTAACAGTACCTATCTTCTCAGGAACTGCACCACCCCTCCAGCGCTCTACATTCGTGAACATGGACAAGAACTGTTCAACGTCAGGACTAGACGGATGTTCCTGTCTGGACGCGATGTCCCAGTACTCAGTACCACTCTTGAGTACATGGGCCACATGTTTAATGACGTTTGTGCCGACTATCAGATCATCATGCTGACCGGGCACGACCAGAGTGGGTATGACAAAGGAAACACCATAAAGCTGCATGTTGAGGTCATAAAAACCATCAGGCCTAGTCTCCAGACCACCGCAGCCAATCAAGACAATGTTCTCTTCAGGCTGCTGCTTCTCAGGTAAAACACCCCCAGAGCGGAGCTTCTCTACTGCATTTTCACTGATACTGCATGACATAGAGCCAGTATCCAACATGCCATTAAGCTGCACACTCTGGTTGATAAGAACAGGAGCATAGAACAAGTCACTGAAAGCCTGAATCCTCTGTGTCGCCTGAATGACCATACGCGAACCCTGAGGTGCTTTGGCACACTTGTCTTCATACAAGTGGGCCAGGTCGGAGACATCAGTGAGGGATACATCTACATTACCCACACCATCCCTCTCTAGGTGTGGGTTTAGTAGTTTAACGGACGAGACTGACGACCAGCTCTTCCACCAGGCTGAGAACGGAGCTGGTTGGGCGGCTGAGGGTGAGGACAGTCCCTCTTCCAATGACCAGGAGACAAACAGTTTATACATCGCTTCTCCCGGCTGCAGTGGGAAAATGTGGAGTGATCCGGAGACTTACAAACCCTGCACAACCGCTGCGGTGCGTCTGGCACCCGCCCTGCGGCGCTAGCTGGCGGTTGAGTCCGCGTCGGTGTCTAGACCGCAGCGCTAACTGGAACCTGAGTCTGCATTGTGACCAAACGGTCTAGCAAGCTCACCAAACTCCTCATATAGTCATCACCGCCAAAGACAGGTGCGGGAGACGGTGTAGGACACCTTGCACAAAATGGTGTAGATGACGCATGAGCCAGGACGGGAGATGGCACCACCGGCACGGTCGTGTTCAAGTCGGGAGCCACGTCGACTACAGGGACATGAACCTGTGAATGGAACCTACGCTCTACCGCGCCTGTTTCACGTTGTCCACCTGCAGCAACACGGTACTTCCTCTCCAGCATGTGCTCATCAAGCCTCTCTTGGATCTCGCTAGCAGACCATTTCCCTGCGGACTTGAACTTAAAAACATTGGCAAGAGACTGATCTGGACAGTGTTTGATAAACATCATGCTTACCTCATGGCTTGGCTCTTCAAAACTACGGCCTTGCCGCTTCAAGCATTCGTCAGCCACCTCCACTGTCTTATTAAGCCTAATCCAATACTCCATAGCGTCCTCACCTGGCTTGGGCAGCGTACTGTAAAAGTCCGCCAGGGGCATGCTCGAGTATGTGAAGTCACTAAAGTGTTGCTTCAGTACATCAAAATAATGTGGGGGTTCGCTATGTGGTCGACAGATGTGTTGCGCAGCTTTATCCTCACCACGTCCCCTGCTTTCCCCATAAGCTTAGCTAGAATCTCATGTGACTGCTCACTAACTGGAATGGCTCGCTTCCTCAAATACAAAGTCATAAGGCTCTCCCACTCATGAACTGTAAACTTATCAGAGCTGTCGCCCCTGAAAATAGGAGGCTCCCTAGCGTCTGTCTGCATTACTACTCTAACACTAGGCACTGTCTCCGAACGCTGTTCAGCAGACCTAGCACTGTCTGTGTGTGTGTTTCTAAGCATTTGTGTTTCCTGCAGCTTAGCAGTGATTGACCCTCCTATCTTCTCTGTTAACCGAGTAATGAGCATGGCTAACTCACCCACTGGCTGCTCGCTGTTACCCAGCACAGCCCCTTCGCTGATACCTGGCCTGGCCCGTTCTACATAGCGTGTGGAGGTGAACTGAGGAGTGCCAAATGTGGTCGGGTCTCTAGGTCCTGGTGCTCTGGTGTCTGGTTCCCCGCCCTCTAAGAGCTGCCCGAAACTCCTACCTACACCTAGCCGTAAACCCCCACCCACATCTAACTGGTACCCCCTCTCCATAGCACACTGGCGATCCAAAAGATCCTGATCAGCAATGTTACCCCCACCTACGTACGAACCCCCCTCTGCCATGTTCCTACCTCTAACACTCAGATAAAATAAAAAATAAAATAAAAAAGTGAAAAGCTCAATTCATTTAAATAATTTAATCTAGAAATCACTAAGAGATTGAAACAATCACACACAATCAACAAATTAACCAATAGATTAATCACATATGCACATATCCAGTAGTTTAGATCAATAGATTATTCACACGAGTCCTTCAATCACATCAACATTAACCTTTTTTTTCCTTTTTTTTTCGTGTGTTTTTCTTCCTTCAGTACATACAAATGTCCTGTTCACAAGCCCAGTCCATGGTAACCACAGCTATGACTGTCCAGTGTCCACACAGCTCAACTCCAGTCCACTGTAACATGAGTGTACAGTCTATAGAAATACCTGAGGACGTCTGGGGCTTGATGACGACAGCAGCCTCCCGTGGCGAGCAACTGATGTCACTCTCAGGATCCAGGAGGGTCACGGCATCAATGTAACGGGGGCAGTCCTATGCTGTTCTATGCTGGTCAGCCTGCTGCATGCCCGTCACTCTCATCAGTAGCTCTGCGTTGTGTTCTAGTTGTGTGGGGCCCCAGGTGTTGTGGGGGGCCCTCAGTCTCTCATCATCATCATCATCATCATGATCAAGGAAGGAGCGGGGACACACAGGACTCTATTTGGCCCACCTTGCCATTTATTTTGGTTTCAAACCCTTCGACAACCGTCCAGTCCTCCAGCGGGAGCGGTGTTTCTTACGGACGTGGGGGTCGAAGTTCAACCACTGCCCGGACTCCACTCGTCTGCGTTAGAAGTAGAAACCGTCCACGGGACTCCGATGTAAGAAAGGATAAACAAGTATTTTATCCCACAGCTTGCAGTATCTTCTTACAGGGATACTCAAGGTTACGTTCTCCTCAACCAGCAAAACTGTCCCACGGTAAGAAACACGTGTGGCTCAGCGCGATTGCTGCTTGAGACTCCTCCCACAAAACAAAAAAAATGGCCTCTCCCGCGTTCCGTCTTCCGTGTACCCATAAGACCTCTCTCTTAAAGCGACAGTACACGTATATGACGGTCGTTGTAAAACACATAAAAGTAAATAATGACATAAAATAAAATGTAGTAAACACAAATAAAAGCACACAGACGGGATTTGGTGATATTTCATACTCAAACAAAATAAAATAAAAACATTAATTTTAACCTGGTTACACACAGAACATTTCATCATGTTGACATGTTTACAGAGAACATTTCATAATGTTGATATGTTTACACAGAACATTTTATAATGTTGACATGTTTACAGAGAACATTTCATCATGTTGACATGTTTAGACAGAACATTTTATAATGTTGATATGTTTACACAGAACATTTCATAATGTTGACATGTTTACAGAGAACATTTCATAATGTTGACATGTTTACAGAGAACATTTCATAATGTTGACATGTTTACACAGAACATTTCATAATGTTGACATGTTTACACAGAACATTTCATCTTGTTGACATGTTTACACAAAACCTTTCATCATGTTGACATGTTTACAGAGAACCTTTCATCATGTTGACATGTTTACACAGAACATTTCTTCGTGTTGACATGTTTACACAGGACATTTTATAATGTTAACATGTTTACAGAGAACATTTTATAATGTTGACATGTTTACACAGAACATTTCATCATGTTGACATGTTTACACAGAACATTTTATAATGTTTACATGTTTACAGAGAACATTTCATAATGTTAACATGTTTACAGAGAACCTTTCATCATGTTGACATGTTTACACAGAACATTTCATAATGTTTACATGTTTACAGAGAACCTTTCATAATGTTAACATGTTTACAGAGAACCTTTCATCATGTTGGCATGTTTACACAGAACCTTTCATAATGTTGACATGTTTACAGAGAACATTTCATAATGTTGACATGTTTACACAGAACCTTTCATCATGTTGACATGTTTACACAGAACATTTCATCATGTTGACATGTTTACACAGAACATTTCATCATTTTGACATATTTACAGAGAACATTTCATAATGTTGACATGTTTACACAGAACATTTCATCATGTTGGCATGTTTACACAAAACATTTTATAATGTTGACATGTTTACACAGAACATTTTATAATGTTGACATGTTTACAGAGAACATTTCATCATGTTGACATGTTTACAGAGAACATTTCATAATGTTGACATGTTTACAGAGAACATTTCATAATGTTGACATTTTTACAGAGAACCTTTCATAATGTTGACATGTTTACAGAGAACCTTTCATAATGTTGACATGTTTACACAGAACATTTCATCATGTTGACATGTTTACACAAAACATTTTATAATGTTGACATGTTTACACAGAACATTTCATAATGTTGACATGTTTACAGAGAACCTTTCATAATGTTGACATATTTACACAGAACATTTCAAAATGTTGACATGTTTACACACAACATTTTATAGTGTTGACATGTTTACAGAGAACCTTTCATCATGTTGACATGTTTACAGAGAACATCTCATAATGTTGACATATTTACACAGAACATTTCATCATGTTGATATGTTTACAGAGAACCTTTCATAATGTTGACATGTTTACACAGAACATTTCATAATGTTGACATGTTTACACAGAACATTTTATAATGTTAACATGTTTACAGATAACATTTCATAATGTTGACATGTTTACACAGTACATTTCATAATGTTGACATGTTTACACAGAACATTTCATCATGTTGACATGTTTACACAGACCATTTTATAATGTTGACATGTTTACAGAGAACATTTCATCATGTTGACATGTTTACACACAACATTTTATAATGTTGACATGTTTACACAGAACATGTCATAATGTTGACATGTTTACAGAGAACATTTCATAATGTTGACATGTTTACACAGAACATTTCATAATGTTGACATGTTTACAAAGAACCTTTCATCATGTTCACATGTTTACACAGAACATTTTATAATGTTGACATGTTTAAAAAGAAACTTTCATGATGTTGACATGTTTACAGAGAACATTTCATAATGTTGACATGTTTTCAGAGAACCTTTCATAATGTTGACATGTTTACAGAGAACATTTCATCATGTTGACATGTTTACACAGAACATTTCATCATGTTGACATGTTTACACAGAACATTTTATAATGTTGACATGTTTACAAAGAACCTTTCATGATGTTGACATGTTTACACAGAACATTTCATCATGTTGACATGTTTACACAGAACATTTCATCATTTTGAAATGTTTACACAGAACATTTCATAATGTTTACATGTTTACACAGAACATTTCATCATGTTGACATGTTTACACAGAACATTTCATAATGTTGACATGTTTACACAGAACCTTTCATCATGTTAACATGTTTACAGAGAACATTTCATAATGTTAACATGTTTACAGAGAACATTTCATCATGTTGACATGTTTACACAGAACATTTCATAATGTTTACATGTTTACAGAGAACCTTTCATAATGTTAACATGTTTACGGAGAACCTTTCATCATGTTGGCATGTTTACACAAAACATTTTATAATGTTGACATGTTTACACAGAACATTTTATAATGTTGACATGTTTACAGAGAACATTTCATCATGTTGACATGTTTACAGAGAACATTTCATAATGTTGACATGTTTACACAGAACATTTCATAATGTTGACATTTTTACAGAGAACCTTTCATAATGTTGACATGTTTACAGAGAACCTTTCATAATGTTGACATGTTTACACAGAACATTTCATCATGTTGACATGTTTACACAAAACATTTTATAATGTTGACATGTTTACACAGAACATTTTATAATGTTGACATGTTTACAGAGAAAATTTCATCATGTTGACATGTTTACACAGAACATTTCATCATGTTGACATGTTTACACAGAACATTTTATAATGTTGACATGTTTACACAGAACATTTCATAATGTTGATATGTTTACAGAGAACCTTTCATAATGTTGACATGTTTACACAGAACATTTCATCATGTTGACATGTTTACACAGAACATTTTATAATGTTGACATGTTTACACAGAACATTTCATAATGTTGACATGTTTACAGAGAACCTTTCATAATGTTGACATATTTACACGGAACATTTCAAAATGTTGACATGTTTACACACAACATTTTATAATGTTGACATGTTTACAGAGAACCTTTCATCATGTTGACATGTTTACAGAGAACATCTCATAATGTTGACATATTTACACAGAACATTTCATCATGTTGATATGTTTACAGAGAACCTTTCATAATGTTGACATGTTTACACAGAACATTTCATAATGTTGACATGTTTACACAGAACATTTTATAATGTTGACATGTTTACACAGAACATTTTATCATGTTGACATGTTTACACAGAACATTTTATAATGTTAACATGTTTACAGAGAACATTTCATAATGTTGACATGTTTACAGAGAACATTTCATAATGTTGACACGTTTACAGAGAACCTTTCATCATGTTGACATGTTTACAGAGAACCTTTCATAATGTTGACATATTTACACGGAACATTTCAAAATGTTGACATGTTTACACACAACATTTTATAATGTTGACATGTTTACAGAGAACCTTTCATCATGTTGACATGTTTACAGAGAACATCTCATAATGTTGACATATTTACACAGAACATTTCATCATGTTGATATGTTTACAGAGAACCTTTCATAATGTTGACATGTTTACACAGAACATTTCATAATGTTGACATGTTTACACAGAACATTTTATAATGTTGACATGTTTACACAGAACATTTTATCATGTTGACATGTTTACACAGAACATTTTATAATGTTAACATGTTTACAGAGAACATTTCATAATGTTGACATGTTTACAGAGAACATTTCATAATGTTGACACGTTTACAGAGAACCTTTCATCATGTTGACATGTTTACACAGAACATTTCTTCATGTTGACATGTTTACAGAGAACCTTTCATAATGTTGACATGTTTACAGAGAACCTTTCATAATGTTGACATGTTTACACAGAACATTTCATCATGTTGACATGTTTACAGAGAACATTTCATAATGTTGACATGTTTACACAGAACATTTTATAATGTTGACATGTTTACACAGAACATTTTATAATGTTGACATGTTTACACAGAACATTTCATCATGTTGACATGTTTACAGAGAACATTTCATCATTTTGACATGTTTACACAGAACATTTCATCGTGTTTACATGTTTACAGAGAACAATTCATAATGTTGACATGTTTACACAGAACATTTCATAATGTTGACATGTTTACAGAGAGCATTTCATAATGTTGACATGTTTACACAGAACATTTTATAATGTTGCCATGTTTATAGAGAACCTTTCATAATGTTGACATGTTTACGGAGAACATACCGTCCTCAGGCCTGCTGAATCCCTCATGTGGTTGCAGTCGGTGCCTGCTGGTGTGGTGACGTGGTATTGTATAGAGAGCCACACATGTCGTCATCATGTGTTGTGTTTATTATTTTGTTGTCTCTGTCATGGTCACATGCCCCGGGTACAGGATTTTTCTTTTTTATGTAAAACACCAAACACTTAAAGAAATAAATATTTGGAAAATACATGATTGAACTTCGGTCTGTGTGTTTTGTGTGTGTTTGTGTGTGTGTGTGTGTGTGTGCTGCGTCAGGACAGTCATCTGTAATAAATGTACTCTGTCTTGAGCGCAGATCTGAGAACATAAAATATTTTCATGTGCGACACATGTTGTTATGAAGAGTGACTGTGTGGAGGAATTAATCCACACAGTCACACTTCAACAAAACACCATCAAACACCAACGTGTCGCCTCAGACAGGGAAGAGTCCAATCCCCAGGAAGTGTCTCGAACCAAAAACCGAGTCGCGAATGGGTCCGAGTGAACACACACGTGTCAAAGTACGTGCCATGAGTTAAAAGCACGTGTCGTGAGACAGACTGCCGCGAGTTTCATCATCGGTCTCAGACCACACCTGTAATAATAATAATAATGATAATAATGATGATGATAGTGATAATAATAATACTAATACTAATACCAATACTAATACTAATACTACTACTACTACTGATGATGATGATAACTTATAATACTAATACTAATAATTGTGGTCCAGACGCAAGGCGCGTCTCCGCCTGAGTCTACCGGCAGGGTTCAATCAGCGCGCTCGTTGAGAGCGCAGCTACGCACCAGAGGCTCATCGGAAATCAGCGCACCTGAAGCCAATCTGCAGCCAGCTAGAGGAGAGGACGCTGACGTGCAATCGGTGCCAGATTGTGCCATCTAGTACGGTAGTTACCCAGTAGCTCGCTAGACGCTTTGGCTGGGTTTTCTCCTGCGATTTCTGTGTTGTGATCCCTGAGCCTAATTCTGTGTCTCTCTCCCCCGTCCTCCCAGAACCCCCGGTGCTTCTCGGGCTCCGTCTTCCTCGCGTCCCTTGTGCTCCCACACTGCATCCCGCAGAACCCTTACTCCTGGACTTGCGCTTCACCAGCACGCACACGCACAAACACCCTCCAGTCATTTACATTCCTGCACACATGCGCCACACTCGCCCTGCACACAAACACATAGTCTTTTACACACCCCACATCCAGGACTCTAGTTGCACCATACACATCCCGCATGTCCCTTCCCTGAATAGGAATAAACGTGCCTACGGGCTTGACCCTGCCGGACCCCTGCACTGGTTCCTTTCCGACTCACAACAATAATACTACCACTAATAATAATGATGATGATGATAATAATAGCAAACAAATGAAACTTTTCAAGTTATACGTATCAAGTTGCGTCCAGAACGGTAGGTGCAGGTGGAAGTGTGTGGACAGTTGTGTGCTTGTGGTTGACATGTATCTACGGTAAATCTTGCAGGCGTCGCGGAAAAATATGCTTTTGTCAATAGCACGCGCCAACAAACAGGAAACTGGTATGACCGCTGCAGTAGAAACCGGAAGTCAGTGGACTGCATTTATGCACAGAGCCGGCCGACCAAACCGGAGGTAACACGGGGATTCGAATCGGCAATCCCCTGTTGGTAGCCAACAGAATAGACCGCTACGCCACCCGTACACCCCTTTCAACAGGTTTTTGTAGGTCTGCCCCACTGAACACTTGGCGCTCCCCTGACATGTTTCCTGTGTTGTGAACTGCCTCTGCTTCAAGTAGGGAGGCAGAAATAAAACATCCTCTGGAACTGACTTCCGTTCAGCGGCTGGGGGAGCCCAAATGAAGTAGCTAGATGGGACAAATTCTGACGGAAAGATGTCCAAACATGGCGTCAGAGGTGGGTCATTTTCACCCAAAGCAGTCCAGACTGAGACACAATACTAAGTGGGGTAGTGGACCAGCCATTTGTGACCCAAAAACAAAGCTACAGCTGAGTGACTAGCTCTAAAGTCACAGCCCCGAGGATTTGAATGCAAACAAATGTTCTTTTTTGGTACCTTGTAAAATATTGTGGCGAATTCTACTAGTGTTTCTGCCCCCAGGTCCATTCACATATTACCCACAATGCAACTGAGCGGTCGATGTTTTGGCTATGTTGTGGGATATGGAACATGTTAAAAACGGACATATCTGTTACAGATAGCGGTGATGTGGTGGAAGGTAATGGGGACGTTATGAGAGAAGCTAGATTAGATAACATGCTTCTTCCCACCATGAGGGTAAAGAGTAGGCAGGTAGATGGGGTCGCTTCGGTGGCCGGAAAAAGGGAGGAGCGAAGACCCATACAAGCTTGTGTCTGTTCTGACTTGTTTGACTTGTGGTCATTAAAAGCTTATTTGTTAACTCTGAAAGGGTGTCTAAGAAGTCCATTGTTTAACCACGTCACATTGGTGTCAGAAGTGGGATGGACTTCTTTAGACCGCAAGTGTTTGCCGAAGAGCGTAACCGAAAGTCGGCCGGTGAGCGTATGGAAATCGCTGCTCTCGAAAAGGAGGTCAGAAGTCTGCTCTGTCTGCCAGATGGGAGTAGCGCAGAGCGTCCTCAGGAAGGGGGAGACCCGTGCCCACCCCTGAGTGTGGTAGACGCGCTGGGTAATGTCCGAGGGGCGGAGTCCCAAGGAAATTAAAAAGTTATTCTCTTTCAGAGCGAGTCCGATGAGGAGTCCCCGCCGAGGCCTGCCCCGACTGTGCGACGAAAAACAGCCGGCGCTTCAAACCATGGGGAAGCCACCAGAAGCAAGTTGGACATGACCCGTGGAGAGAAAGCCACCAGCGGCGGCCATCAGGAGCAAGTTGGGCACGACAGGAGAGTATGTCACCAGGGGGAAACAACAACAGCAGCAGCAGCAAGCTGGACACGATCTACTGAGAGGGAACTTCAACCCAAGTTACAAACTGCCCCATTCGTCACTACTGGAGAGTGGAACACACCTTGCAGATATGGTTCCAGAACAAGACTCATCAACTGTACCGACCCCTGGCCAAGCCCAAACACTCCCTCGGTAAAGTTGGGGCGCTACGACGGGAGCTCCAGCTGGGAAGGATTCCTTGCTCAGTTCAACCTGATTGCTAGGGTTATGAGATGGACAGAAAATCAACAAGTAGTCAACCTAGCCGCAGCCCTGGAGGGAGAAGCAAGGCAGGCACTCCTAGACCTGGCGGCTGGAGAGATATCACTGGGGGCGCGATCAACCGGGATCAACTCCATTCAAGACATAGACAAAGCCAGGAGAAGTTGGGTAACCTGGTGGCTGACATTCAACGCTTGGTGAGCCGTGCGTATCCTGGTATACCCCAATCTGCCATCCAATGCCTGGCCCTGGATTCCTTCCTACGGGCTTTACAGCCACCTCACCTCAGGCAACAGGTGCGGCTGGCAAAGCCACTCACCATTGAAAAGGCGCTGCAGAGGAGGTGGAGGCCATTATGGCGGAAAAAGGAGCGGCCCCAACACTGCACCATCATGTGCAGGAAAGTGAAGGGGGGCCACGCACATCTGTCCAGGCAACACGACAAGCAGAGACATTTCTGTGCTGGGGCTGTGGGAAACCAGGGCACCAAAGAAGGCAGTGTCAGAAGACAAACAGACGTTTTTACCAATGAGTATGGAGGCCTGTCACCCAAGTCGCCGCCTCTTCTGAACCGGGAAACGACCAAGGGTCGGCCTAGAGGGGGACTGGACGGCCCACACAACCTCCCGCCGGAGAAATAACCCCAGAGTCGTTGGACGGATTGGCGCTGGCTTCAGCCTCCATGTCTCCTGTCAGCTGAATGGCAATACCTGCACTGCCCTGGTCGACACCGGATCCACCATCAGCTTGGTGAGACCAGGGGTCCTAGGAGAAGAAGTACAGTGGACGCCGACAGAAGTAAAGATGGAGACAGTTACAGGTCAGTGTGCTAGAAAGGAGGGTAGAAGTAAACTGACACTTAAGATGGGAGAAATGGAGGTACAGCAAGACTTTTGGCTAGCAGACATACGAGAGAGCTGTATCCTTGGACTGGATGCCTTGAGAGCCATTGGCGCAGTGGTACGGGCGGCCGGTCCACAGCTGGAGGTGGGCAACCAAGTGCTGAATGCCATTACTGTACGCAGTAATCCGGGGGGCAATAAAGGTGGACCACGCATCTTGTGCTTGGCTTCAGGGCCATGGGAAGGTACATCACCAGAAACGGCCTCTGCACTGGAAGAACTGGCCCAAAAGTGCATGGAGGGTTTGAGCAAAGAAGAGGGGGAGCAGGTACGGAGCCTGCTGATAGAGAACAGACACCTCTTCGCTTCGAGTGATCTGGAGTATGGCCGCACCAATCTTGTACAGCACCATATTGACACTGGTAATGCAGACCCAGTCCGCCAGAGAGCTCGCCGTCTCCCTCTGATAAAATTTCAAGAGGCAGAAGCAAAGATCCAGGAGATGGCAGCTGCAGGGCTCATTGAACCCTCCGATAGCCCGTGGGCGTCCCCTGCCGTGCTGGTTACCAAGAAGGATGGTTCCCTCCGATTTTGTGTGGACTATCGGCGACTAAACAACCTGACCCGGAAAGACTCGTACCCACTCCCCCGCATCGACGAAGCTCTGGACTGTGTGGCGGGTTCCCAATGGTTCAGCTCCCTGGGTTTAAGAAGTGGGTACTGGCAGGTAGAGATGGCCCAAGAATCCCGGGCAAAGACTGCGTTAACCATTGGCCGAGGACTCTGGCAGTTCACAGTCATGCCATTTGGCTTATGTAATAGCCCGGCCACATTTGAACGCCTCATGGAGCGTGTCCTTGGCCCCATCCCTCGCTCTGCCTGCGTGGTGTACCTGGATGACCTCCTGGTGCATGCAGCTACGTTTACTGAGGCCCTCTCCAACCTCCGACTGGTGCTCGAACGCATCAAGGCAGCCAACCTACAACTCAATCCGAGGAAATGCAATCTACTGCAGCGAGAGACAAGGTTCCTTGGACAAGTGGTGGGGCCCGGAGGTGTGTCCACAGACAATGACAATATCACTGCAGTCAGAGATTGGCCAACGCCCACCTCAGGAAAGGAGGTGAGGAGTTTTCTGGGGCAGGCATCATATTACCGTCGGTTCGTGCTCGCCTTTGCAGACAAAGCCCGTCCGCTCCACCAGCTCACCGAGAAGGGACGACGGTTTCACTGGACTGAAGCATGTGAGAGCTCCTTTCAGATACTCCGGAAAGCATTGACCCAAGCACCAGTGCTAGCCCTCCCAGACAGGCAGCGGCCATTCATACTTGACGCTGACGCCAGTGATGTAGGTGTAGGAGCAGTCCTGTCGCAGCCCAGTGGGGAAGGGGAAAGAGTGGTGGCCTATTACAGTAGAGCCTTGAGTAAGGAAGAAAGGAACTACTGTGTGACTCGGAGAGAACTCCTGGCATTAGTACAGGCCATAAGGCATTTTAAGCCTTACCTGTATGGGAAGGACTTCCTACTGAGGACGGACCATGCATCACTCCGCTGGCTGCTTAGCTTCAAAGAACCAGAAGGGCAGGTAGCCAGATGGATAGAGACCTTGCAGGGATTTACCTTCACCACGGAGCACCGAAGAGGCAGCCGACATAACAATGCTGATGCCCTCTCCAGACGCCCCTGTTCGGATCAGGCCTGCCGCCATTTTAGCCGGTTGGAGACTCGAGAACAGCAACGGGTGAATCGGGTTACAGTGCGGACACTTGTGGTCCCAAGTGCACCACTGGAGGAGATGTCACCAACCAAGATAGGGGAACTCCAACGTCGGGATAGCCACCTGAGCCCTGTGATACGTTGGCTAGCACATAAAGAGGTCCCAAGTAGAGAGATGGCAGGTCCTCACTCCCCCACCACCAAGGCATTGCTGGGACAGTGGAATTCGCTCATGCTTCATGAGGGCTGCCTCTATCGCGTGTGGGAAGAGCCAAGGAGGGGAGGCAGTACCTGGCAACTAGTTGTTCCCCTCGTACTACAGCAACAAGTGTTACGCACAGTACATGGCACCCCTGGAGTGGGACACTTCGGCCTTACCAAAACTGCGGCGGCTGCAGGAAAGATTCTACTGGGGGAGGTGCCGGCGAGACGTGGAGCGGTTCTGCTGTAACTGCAACACCTGCAATGCAAAGAAGGGGCCAACGGGGCAATCCCATGCCCCCCTGCAGCAATACAGGGTGGGGGCGCCCATGGAAAGAGTTGGGGTGAATGTGGTTGGGCCATTCCCCGTGACAGAAGATGGTAATCGTTACATTCTCACAGTGATGGATTATTTTACCAAGTGGCCCGAGGCCTATGCCATCCCTGACCAATCTACAGCCACGGTGGTAGACTGCCTCATTGAGGGGCTGTTCACCCGGTTTGGGGTGCCAGAAGAGTTGCACAGTGGCCAGGGACGCAATTTTGAATCCCAGGTGTTTGGGGAGATGTGTCGGCGCCTTGGGGTACGGAAGACCAGGACCACTCCCCTACACCCTCAAAAGTGATGGCCTGGTTGAGCGGTTCAATCGGACCTTGGTCACATAACTAGCCATGCTCACGGCAAGGCATCAAAAGGATTGGGACCGACATCTGCCCCTGGTACTCATGGCATACCGGTCAGCTATTCAGGAGTCCACGGGGTGCACCCCAGCCGCACTAATGTTTGGTAGGGAGCTACGGACGCCTGTGGATCTGGTCTTTGGCAAACCGCCAAACCCACCAGTACGAGGGCCGCCAGGCCAGGACTATGTAGACGCACTACAGGACCGGATGGAGGCTACTCATCAGCTGGCTCGAGAGAATATGGCCTCTGCAGGGGAAAGGCAGAAGAGAGCCTATGATGTACGTTGCCACCGCAAAGTGTACCAGCAGGGGGACAACGTATGGGTGTATAACCCACGGCAAAAGAAGGGACGGTCCCCAAAGCTGGACAGCAACTGGGAAGGGCCCTGCCTCGTCCTGAAGAGGATCTCAGAGGTTACCTATAGAGTGAAGCTCCACAGCCGCCCTCGGATAGTCATCCTTCACCAAGATCGCCTCGCACCTTACTTAAGCCGGAAAAGTGACCCAGCTGGGACTGAAAGTGCAGTGGGAGGAGGTGGGGTGCCAGACTCCTCCTCCATCTGTAGACCAGGCTACCGGGGTCCAGGGAGGGGGAAAGGACACTGTTGGATCAGAGCCAACCTCCCTGGCCACGAATAGAAACAGCGGTGACGTCGAAGGTGGGGCTCAGATCCAGCGAATGCAGAGCCGCCCCCGTCATCTATCAGCAGCCCGCGACAAGGCACAACCCGGGATGGGAGAGGTGCTTGGTGGAAGAAACCCTCATGGTGGATGGACCCATCCACATGGGATTTGGGTTAGGCCAACGGGACGTTGGTCTTTCAAGGAAGGAGGCAGTGTGGCGAATTCTACTAGTGTTTCTGCCCCGAGGTCCATTCACATATTACCCACAATGCAACTGAGCGGTCGATGTTTTGGCTATGTTGTGGGACATGGGACATGTTAAAAACGGACATATCTGTTACAGATAGCGGTGATGTGGTGGAAGGTAATGGGGACGTTATGAGAGAAGCTAGATTAGATAACATGCTGCTTCCCACCATGAGGGTAAAGAGTAGGCAGGTAGATGGGGTCGCTTCGGTGGCCGGAAAAAGGGAGGAGCGAAGACCCATACAAGCTTGTGTCTGTTCTGACTTGTTTGACTTGCGGTCATTAAAAGCTTACTTGTTAACTCTGAAAGGGTGTCTAAGAAGTCCATTATTTAACCACGTCACAATATACTTGCAAAATAAAATCAACAAATCGTGAGCGCTCTTGTATTGTAGCTGTTCTTTTCGGTTGTTCCTGCCAGCATGGTCTTTCACAGAACACACGACAGCATGGTATGGCGTCATGTGCTCAGTATCGTGTTGACTTGTAACCACAGCGTTCTTACATGATGTAGTCACAAGGTACATGTGTGCATAAAGGATCATGTCCTGTGGGGCGGGACAGTACGGGTCCTCCGTCAACAAGGGAGACTGGCGGTTTGCAGAAGCACGTGGCACCAAGTGGTATGAAGCCAGATGTGTGCGGAATACCACGTGAGGTTTCAGGGCGCTGGGACGTTACTGGACTCATGTACTGTCCCGTTGGTCCACCAGGACTACGGGATATTACTGAGTTGTGTTGCGGTAGGGCAGTGTGAAAGTCAACCCCTCGGCTCTCAAGGGCGTTACGTCACCAGAACGCTCCACAGTTTTCCTGTGTTTTCTCTACATGTGCATTCGTAAGTAAAGAAGAAGAAGGCGAGGAGTTGTGGGTCTGAAGAAGAGAAGTTGTTGCGGTTAGCGTGTTTGTGGACCGTAGGATGGTTAGGGCAGAGACTGCAACTCCGCTATTTGGCAGCAGGGGAAGTGTCCCCAGAATGTCCGCGTACTGAAATGTGACGTAGGCTTCACTTTGTAAACTGACAGCTGTCATTCTAGCCAAATATTTCGGTGGACCTATCGCTGAATTCAAGCAGATGTAACGTATATTGTAACGTATATTAAACTAACGTTAGTTAAACACATTTCTGTGATGTGTGTGTGTTATTCATTCTGTTTTGACAAGAGTGTGATGTTTAGTCTTTGAGCTGCTAGTGTAGCTATTCTAGCGCTAGCCCTGGCTAGCTTAGCTCCATAGCATAGGCTACGTTACTCATTCGTGTATTAGATATCATGTATTCATTGCCGATTTGCAAGATCCAACTGATCTTGGCCCAGTAGACTTTAGGCTAAGTATTGCATTAGGTAGGCCTTCATATTCATGTCCATCTCCCAGGCTAAAGGCCTGTTCAGCTCAGTCATTTACCAAGTATTATTGACAGTCCCCCTCCTAACAACCTGTGACACTACTGACACATAGTAGCCTATACATATTGTGTACAAAGCAGTGTGTAGCCTATGGAATATGTAGCTATTTCTGTCTTCAAAGTCGAATAAGCGCCTCACATCTGCAAGGCACGGAGTAGCCTAAGGGAGAGGTTTACAGGTGAATGAGGGGATGGGTGAACCCACTGTTTTTTGTTTTCCATCTTCTGTTTGAGAGTGTCTGGGGAGGCTGAGATGACAAGCTGGGAGAAATACAACTGAAGGAAGCTGCTACAAACTGGCCTGGAAAACTGCATTACACAACCACGTATAGGCTGTTTATTTTGCACTGCTTTCTCTTTAGCTGCTGCACACCTGAGATTAATCACTTCATCCAACTGTGTTTCAACAGGAAACCCATGTGTGTACTTCCTCAAGGAAGTACGGGATTTGAACTACAAATGTGCACCTAGTCTATTGCAATAGCCTATTATCATGGGGATGGCATGCTCCAACACTTCCTGAGGTTTGTAGAACATTTTTATTTCCTGCCCCATACTATTGGATCAAGTGATTAACCAGGTGTGTTACACACCTTATTTAGGTGTGCCACAGACCTGATTAATCACTTGATCCAATAGTATGGGACAGAAAATAACGATGCTCTACAAACTTCAGGAAGTGTTGGAGCATGGCATCACCGTGATAATAGCCTATTGTGTAGCCTACACTTGGCTGTAGCCTATTTGTAATTCTTATAATACATATTTCTTTGGACAATTTACCTGGTTCGAGTTTGTTTTTTGTTCACACACCCAAAACCCAGTCTGGGTAGACTCCCTATATAGCCTACTCCGGACATCGGCGTCTGTGAGAGACTACCGAAACCCTGACCTAATCACCTGATTAATCGCTTCATCCAATAGTATGGCACAGGAAAAAAATATGCTCACCAAACTTCAGGAAGTGGTGGGGCTGGTGCAAGTAGCCTATTTGCCCATCAGACCTATGACCACTGATCACCTGATCGTTGAGGCTGATTACCTGCGACCACTCTGTAGTGACATATCTGACCAGCTTTGCTATCCTGTCCATCCCTGTCCCTGTCAGTTTTATGTAGTGTGAATTCAATAAAGGTATTGTCCTTTTATATGGTGGGTGATTTCAAGGGTCTGTCACCGGACCACCGGTTGAACAAAGGTGGTGGCAGCAGCATATTTACCCCGCAACCCAGTAGCCGTCACCTTAAAAAATCAAGGATTATTACCATATCAAACAGGGTTGCTTGTCTTTATGGAATGGCCGTAACCTGTTGGACAATGAAATGCCCCCTCTTGTTTGAACTGTCATGCACATAAATAAAGGTCCATGACCTTTTTACTGTGATTTCCACATCATCTAGGCCTACACCAATCATTTCGAGTGTACACATTTGATATCATAGGCCAGAACTGGCCTAGCTTCGTTTTATGCATAGGCCATGGCTGTGTTTATAGCCTACCAATGTGTTTATTAGGCTGTACCAATGCGTTTATAGATGTAACGTCTCAAAAGATTTGAACTCGATCAACTCCCCTACAGGACTGCTGAAAGTTATGATTTATCACCTTATGACAATGCAGTTAAATACTACAATGTTTTATCCAATTTCCAATCATTTCTATCAGTCAAAATGTAGGCAATTAGGCTTACACTTTATCTCTCAAAAACATAGGCTAACGTTATGCTTTTTTATAATAGGCCACGATAGACCTGCCTAACAAAGAGCTTAATGTTTTGGGGATGATCGTTCATTACACCATGTAATAGTCTTAAATTTACTAAACTGAATAAACTGGACAGGAGAGGAGATAACGTGGCTTGAATTCATGCCTCCATCTTGTGTCATCATCAACCTCCCCTCGGACTCTATTTCACTCTCACAGTTTTGTTTTTGTCTCATGTTTACAGTGGCGGCTGGGGTGCGTATTCTAACCAGCTTGGTTAGTAGGCTTACTTAGCCAGCCTCTGAGGAGTTTGCACATACAGATCTGTCGATCAGTGGCTCGCTGTGTTACAATAAATACCTTCATTGCTTTTTTCTTGTTTTCGTAAATGTTCCACTACTTTGATTCTTGGATTGCAATGTTTAACATAAAGCTGCCCCTTAGTTCATATTGTGAAGGTTTCAGAGTTTCGGCCAACACACATTTTTTAAGGCCAACACACTTTTTTGTTTCCTATGGCTTGTCTGTTTCCATAATGTAGAAGATACACAGGAGTATAAAGTTACAGGTGATTTGGACAAAGTTACATTTACTTGTATTTCTTATGTGAATATATTAAAATTGTGTGTGTGTGTGCGTCGCTCATCAGTTTAAATTTATGTGACAGTTTCAAAAGTAAATTTTGTAAAATGTAAAAATAATTGATTAAATTAAATGGTCGTTACTATTGCTGAAATGTCTTGTTTTATTTTCTTTATCTGTGTTGTTTTATTGTGTTAACAGGTGCTCCAGTTCAACTAACGCAGGATCCTAAAGTGATTAATCTCAGGTGTGCAGCAGCTAAAGAGAAAGCAGTGCAAAATAAACAGCCTATACGTGGTTGTGTAATGCAGTTTTCCAGGCCAGTTTGTAGCAGCTTCCTTCAGTTGTATTTCTCCCAGCTTGTCATCTCAGCATCCCCAGACACTCTCAAACAGAAGATGGAAAACAAAAAACAGTGGGTTCACCCATCCCCTCATTCACCTGTAAACCTCTCCCTTAGGCTACTCCGTGCCTTGCAGATGTGAGGCGCTTATCTGACTTTGAAGACAGAAATAGCTACATATTCCATAGGCTACACACTGCTTTGTACACAATATGTATAGGCTACTATGTGTCAGTAGTGTCACAGGTTGTTAGGAGGGGGACTGTCAATAATACTTGGTAAATGACTGAGCTGAACAGGCCTTTAGCCTGGGAGATGGACATGAATATGAAGGCCTACCTAATGCAATACTTAGCCTAAAGTCTACTGGGCCAAGATCAGTTGGATCTTGCAAATCGGCAATGAATACATGATATCTAATACACGAATGAGTAACGTAGCCTATGCTATGGAGCTAAGCTAGCCAGGGCTAGCGCTAGAATAGCTACACTAGCAGCTCAAAGACTAAACATCACACTCTTGTCAAAACAGAATGAATAACACACACACATCACAGAAATGTGTTTAACTAACGTTAGTTTAATATACGTGACACTATACATTACATCTGCTTGAATTCAGCGATAGGTCCACCGAAATATTTGGCTAGAATGACAGCTGTCAGTCTACAAAGTGAAGCCTACGTCACATTTCAGTACGCGGACATTCTGGGGACACTTCCCCTGCTGCCAAATAGCGGAATTGCAGCGTCTGCCCTAACCATCCTACGGTCCACAAACACGCGGTCACGCCCTTGAGAGCCGAGGGGCTGACTTTCACACTGCCCTACCGCAACACAACTCAGTAATATCCCGTAGTTCTGGTGGACCAACGGGACAGTACATGAGTCCAATAACGTCCCAGCGCCCTGAAACCTCACGTGGTATTCCGCACACATCTGGCTTCATACCACTTGGTGCCACGTGCTTCTGCAAACCGCCAGTCTCCCTTGTTGACGGAGGACCCGTACTGTCCCGGCCCACAGGACATGATCCTTTATGCATACATGTACCTTGTGACTACATCATGTAAGAACGCTGTGGTTACAAGTCAACACGATACTGAGCACATGACGCCATACCATGCTGTCGTGTGTCCTGTGAAAGACCATGCTGGCAGGAACAACCGAAAAGAACAGCTACAATACAAGAGCGCTCACGATTTGTTGATTTTATTTTGCAAGTATATTTTACAAGGTACCAAAAAAGAATTTTTTTTTGCATTCAAATCCTCGGGACTGTGACTTTAGAGCTAGTCACTCACCTGTGGCTTTGTTTTTGGGTCACAAACGGCTGGTCCACTACCCCACTTAGTATTGTGTCTCAGTCTGGACTGCTTTGGGTGAAAATGACCCACCCCTGACGCCATGTTTGGACATATTTCCGTCAGAATGTGTCCCATCTAGCTACTTCATTTGGACTCCGCCAGCCGCTGAACGGAAGTCAGTTCCAGAGGATGTTTTATTTCTGCCTCCCTACTTGAAGCAGAGGCAGTTCACAACACAGGAAACATGTCAGGGGAGCGCCAAGTGTTCAGTGGGGCAGACCTACAAAAACCTGTTGAAAGGGGTGTACGGGTGGCGTAGCGGTCTATTCTGTTGGCTACCAACAGGGGATTGCCGATTCGAATCCCCGTGTTACCTCCGGTTTGGTCGGCCAGCTCTGTGCATAAATGCAGTCCACTGACTTCCGGTTTCCACTGCAGCGGTCATACCAGTTTCCTGTTTGTTGGCGCGTGCTATTGACAAAAGCATATTTTTCGCGACGCCTGCAAAATTTACCGTAGATACATGTCAACCACAAGCACACAACTGTCCACACACTTCCACCTGCACCTACCGTTCTGGACGCAACTTGATACGTATAACTTGAAAAGTTTCACTTGTTTGCTATTATTATTATTATTATCATTATTATTGTCATCATCATTATTATTATTATTAGTAATAGTAGTAGTAGTATTAGTGTTAGTATTATAATTTATCATCATCGTTATTATTATTAGTGGTAGTATTATTAGTATTATTATATATTATCACTATCATCATTATTATTATTATTATTATTATTATTACAGGTGTGTGTTCTGAGACCGATGATGAAACTCGCGGCAGTCTGTCTCACGACAGGTGCTTTTAACTCATGGCACGTTTTTGGTTCGAGATACTCCCTGGGGATTGGACTCTTCCCTGTCTGAGGCGACACGTTGGTGTTTGATGGTGTTTTGTTGAAGTGTGACCTGACATGTGTCGCACATGAAAATGTTTTATGTTCTCAGATCTGCGCTCAAGACAGAGTACTGTGGCGAATTCTACTAGTGTTTCTGCTCCGAGGGTCATTCACATATTACTCACAATGCAACTGAGCTGTCGATTTTTTGGTTATGTTGTGGGATATGGAACATGTTAAAAACGGACATATTGTGGTGGACACGTATTGGGGACAGAATTCAACCCAGGAACTAAGGGTTAAATCATGGTTGCCCTGGCAGGTTAACGCAGGGTTAAGTTATGGTTGTCCAGCCCGTTTTCTGGTTATTCTTGCCACCTCCGCTCAGTCGAGCTGTGGGTTTTGTTTGTCTCGCTGATTTACCGTGGATTAAAGAAAGTTGCCTACACGGCTAAAGTGTGAACCTACGGTCTTCTCCGTTCCTTCGGCTCTACACTGGTGACCCCGACGTCGGTTTTCGGATAAGTTTTCTGAAACTCTCTCTCAGAGGCAGACAAGTTCAACCGCCTCCTCGCTGAGTTCCCTGACCTCACCCAGCCTACCTTCTCTGCACCCACCGCTAAGCATGGGGTGGAGCATCACATTGCTACGAAGGGGCCCCCGGTCTACGCCAGAGCCAGGCGTCTCGACCCCGCCAAACTCGCCATTGCCAAGTCTGAGTTCGAGCACCTGGAACGCATGGGGATCATCCGCCGCTCTGACAGCCCGTGGGCGTCCCCACTCCACATCGTCGCTAAGCCTGATGGAGGTTGGCGCCCATGCGGGGACTACCGCCGACTAAATGACGCCACCACGCCCGACCGCTATGCTGTCCCGCATATCCAGGACTTTTCTGCAAACCTGTCTGGCAAACGCGTCTTCTCAAAAGTCGACCTGGTCCGTGGTTATCATCAAGTTCCCGTGCACCCCTCGGACATCCCCAAGACAGCGGTGACTACCCCATTCAGCCTATTTGAATTCCTACGAATGCCATTTGGACTCAAAAACGCGGCCCAGTCCTTTCAGCGGCTGATGGATTCAGTGCTCCGTGGCCTTCCTTTCATCTTCGTCTATTTGGACGACATACTCATCGCCAGGAAGAACACCTGTCCCATCTTCACGCCCTCTTCACACGCCTCAGCCAGCATGGGCTGATCGTCAACCCGGCGAAGTGCCGGTTCGGGCTGACGGCCATTGATTTCCTCGGGCACCGCATCACTGGGGACGGGGCAGTCCCCCTGCCCTCAAAGGTGGAAGCGGTGGCGGCCTTTCCGCGCCCCCAAACAGCTCGTGCGCTCAGGGAGTTCATCGGGATGGTGACATTCTACCACCGCTTCATTCCCCGAGCCGCCTTTATCATCCGGCCACTGTACGAGGCGCTGAAAGGCATGTCCCCCAACCAGGCGGTCGACTGGACAGCAGAGCGGGACCGTGCGTTCACCGAGACTAAAGCTGCGCTCTCCCAGGCTACCCTGCTAGCGCATCCTTCACCTACAGCGCCTATTTCCATAACCACGGATGCATCGGACTATGCTGTTGGTGCGGTTCACGAACAGTGGGTGGGGGGGGCTTGGCAGCCTTTGGCCTTTTTCAGTCGCCAGCTTACACCCCGAGAGCGCAAGTATAGTACTTTTGACAGGGAACTCCTCGGTCTCTGGCTCGCCGTCCGGCATTTCCGTTTCCTGCTAGAGGGCCGCGAGTCTACTGCGTACGTGGACCACAAGCCCCTCACGTTTGCCATGTCCAAGACGGCCGAGCCATGGTCCGCTCGCCAGCAGCGACAACTCTCCTACATTTCGGAATTCACTACCGACATCCAGCACGTCGCTGGTAAGTCTAACCAGGTAGCTGACTGCCTCTCTAGGGCAGTGATTGGAGCGGTCCACCTAGGCCTGGACTATGCACAGATGGCCGCTGACCAGGCCACGGACCCGAGCATCCTCCGTCTCCGGACCTCCGACACGGGGCTCCGCCTGCAGGACGTTCCTTTCAGCGACACAGGTGTCACCCTCCTGTGTGACGTCTCCACAGGACAGCCCAGGCCCATCGTCCCGCACAGCTGGAGACGCCCCGTATTTGAAGCTGTGCACGGCCTCTCTCATCCAGGCGGTAAGCCATCCGTGCGCCTGACCTCTGCTAAGTTTGTGTGGGAGGGACTTAAGAGAGACGTGAAAGCGTGGGCCGACTCGTGTGTTGCCTGTCAGCGGGCTAAGATACACCGCCACATTAAGGCGCCCCTGGAACGCTTCGCAGTGCCGGAGAGACGATTTGACCATGTCCACGTCGACCTGGTTGGTCCCCTACCCCCCTCCCATGGGTTCACCTACCTCTTCACTGTGGTGGACAGGACTACGCGCTGGCCTGAAGCTGTTCCCCTGGCATCCACGACGTCTGCTGATGTGGCCCGGGCTTTTATTGGGTCGTGAGTCTCACGTTTCGGTACGCCTTCCGACCTTTCATCTGACCGCGGGCCACAGTTTACCTCAGAGCTATGGAATGCTGTGGGTGAGGCTCTGGGCGTCAAGCTTCACCGCACTACCGCCTACCACCCTCAGGCGAACGGCCTATGTGAGCGCTTCCACCGGTCCATGAAGGCTGCGCTTCGGGCTACTCTCAAGGACTGCAACTGGGTCGACAAGCTCCCATGGGTCATGCTGGGCCTGCGGACCGCCCCGAAGGAAGTCCTACAAGCCTCCTCTGCGGAGCTGGTGTACGGCACGCCGCTGCGAGTCCCAGGCGATTTCATGCCCAACGCAACGCGTCCCTGGTCAGCTGTGGACCAACGAGCCTCCTTGCTGGACGGGGTCAGAGCTTTCACACCCGTCCCTACCGCCCAACACGGCGCTCCGGTGTCCCAGGTGCCCCCAGGTCTGCATTCAGCGGACTACGTGTTCATCCGTCACGACGCACACCGCCCCCCTCTGCAACCCCCTTATGACGGCCCCTTCCACGTCCTGGAACAGGGAACCAAGCACCTGGTGGTGGATTTTGGGGGCACGGCCGAGCATGTTTCAGTGGACCGAGTTAAACCCGCACACCTGGACGGCCTGTCGTCCCCCCGCGCCTGCCTGACTTCGATTACTAGGGCGAATTCTGGGGGGGCTCATGTGGTGGACACGTATTGGGGACAGAATTCAACCCAGGAACTAAGGGCTGTGGTTTGGTTGTCTCTCCGATTTACCGTGGATTAAAGAAAGTTGCCTACACGGCTAAAGTGTGAACCTACGGTCTTCTCCGTTCCTTCGGCTCTACACTATGTTACAGATAGCGGTGATGTGGTGGAAGGTAATGGACGTTATGAGAGAAGTTGTATTAGATAACATGCTACTTCCCACCATGAGGGAAAAGAGTAGGCAAATAGATAGGGTCGCTTTGGTGGCCAAGAGAAGGATGGAGCTAAAACCCATACAAACTTGTGTCTGTTCTGACTTGCTTGACTTGCGGTCATTAAAAGCTTACTTGTTAACTCTGAAAGGGTGTCAAAGTCCATTATTTAACCACGTCACAGTACATTTATTACAGATGACTGTCCTGACGCAGCACACACACACACACAGACCGAAGTTCAATCATGTATTTTCCAAATATTTATTTCTTTAAGTGTTTGGTGTTTTACATAAAAGAGAAAAATCCTGTACCCGGGGCACATGACCATGACAGAGACAACAAAATAACAAACACAAAACATGATGACGACATGTGTGGCTCTCTATACAATACCACGTCACCACACCAGCAGGCACCGACTGCAACCACATGAGGGATTCAGCAGGCCTGAGGACGGTATGTTCTCCGTAAACATGTCAACATTATGAAAGGTTCTCTGTAAACATGTCAACATTATAAAATGTTCAGTGTAAACATGTCAACATTATGAAATGCTCTCTGTAAACATGTAAACACGATGAAATGTTCTGTAAACATGTCAACATTATGAAATGTTCTCTGTAAACATGTCAACATTATAAAATGTTCTCTGTAAACATGTCAACATTATAAAATGTTCTCTGTAAACATGTCAATATTATAAAATGTTCTGTGTAAACATGTCAACATTATAAAATGTTCTCTGTAAACATGTCAACATTATGAAATGTTCTCTGTAAACATGTCAACATTATGAAAGGTTCTGTGTAAACATGTAAACATTATCAAATGTTCTCTGTAAACATGTCAACATTATAAAATGGTCTCTGTAAACATGTAAACATTATCAAATGTTCTCTGTAAACATGTAAACATTATGAAATGTTCTGTGTAAACATGTAAACATTATAAAATGTTCTCTGTAAACATGTCAACATTATAAAATGTTCTCTGTAAACATGTCAACATTATGAAATGTTCTCTGTAAACATGTCAACATTATGAAAGGTTCTGTGTAAACATGTAAACATTATCAAATGTTCTCTGTAAACATGTCAACATTATAAAATGTTCTCTGTAAACATGTCAACATTATAAAATGTTCTCTGTAAACATGTAAACATTATGAAATGTTCTGTGTAAACATGTAAACAGTATGAAATGCTCTCTGTAAACATGTCAACATTATGCAAGGTTCTGTGTAAACATGTCAACATGATGAAATGCTCTCTGTAAACATGTAAACACGATGAAATGTTATGTGTAACATGTAAACATTATGAAATGTTATGTGTAACATGTAAACATTATGAAATGTTCTGTGTAAACATGTAAACATTATGAAATGTTATGTGTAAACAAATAAATATTATGAAATGTTCTCTGTAAACATTATGAAATGTTCCGTTTAAAATTTTAGCCCTCAAGTTTGTCTGACAGGCAGGAGCAAAGCATGATGGTTATTTGTAATTCCTTCCTCCTAACATCTATTGTCTACCTCTTGCAACAAGCAATCACCCAAGCCTGCAAACATGTCGGTGTTAGCCGGCCGATGTCTAAAGTCAGGGGTCACCCAGGTTCCACCCTGGTTTCTGAGACAAACTTCAGGGCTGCAAAAGCCCATGGGTGTGTAAGAACAAATGTGTGTGTGTGTGTGTGTGTGTGTGTGTGTGTTCTCCTGGATCTTCACCTTGTCATGGAGAAGCTTGCGTGTGCCAGTGATCTCAGGAGCTATGCCGTCCGGAGCTTGGCTCCTGGTAGTTTCATCCAAGGGGGACAGGTCAAGGAGGAGGTTCCACATGAAGCGTGATCCAACAAAGACCTCAACAGCGGAACTAGTGGAAGATGTCTCCAGGCCACAACGGGAGTGAAGGCAGGTGAAGGCTGCAACAGAGGGTGGGTCTCCAATCAGCTTGGTTCTCCGTGTCATTGGACTCTGGACACCCCTTGCCAAAGACCAGGACCATGTGGCGGCTGCAGGAGCATCAACGTCTCCACGTAAAAAGCTGTGACGTGGGCGTCCCGGTAGCGTAAGGGTCTATTCCGTTGCCTATACACGTGGATCACCTGATCGAATTCCCGTGTTGCCTCCGGCTTGGTCTGGCGTCCCTACAGACACAACTGGCCGTGTCTGCGGGTTTGATGCCGGATGTGGGTATGTCCCCTTCATGAAATGGATGGTCAGCAGTGTTACTTTTACTGCAAACATCATGAAAGTGATCCATAAAGTGATTCACCACGTAGGAAAAAAATTGCAAACAAAACGCCTACCCTAAAAGAGGGAGTTCGAAGTTAATCCTTTGTCATGTTCTACCTGATGCTTGTTTTTACACAGAACTTGCTCAAAATGTCTACATGTAGTGTCTCTACATCCCAGAGTAACAAGGATGCCAAAATTAAGTTACATTTTGTATCAGGAGCCTTTTATACAAGGCCTTATTATAGGCGGAAATAGCAAAAAGTATATTTTTATAATAGGAACAGTAATGGAGGCGACTACAAAGTCTCACTCAAAATGGCGCCAGTGGAAACAAACAGTCACCATCCTTGTGCCAAACGTCGCAATGGACGAACCGTTAGCTGCACTCAACTGTGGGCCGCCGCCTTCGGCCGACCTGTCTGTCTTAGCAGGAGGGAGTAGGCTCTTTTGCGAGCCGGAGTCCACCAGAAACCGTCTTCCTGACATCGTGTCCTTAATGAAGAGCAGCTCACTACGTCCGCCAGCGCCCACAGCTGCTACTGAGCGCTGCCCTGGAGTTTCCCGCCGCCTCAAACGTGCACGGAGGGACGCAGCGCCTCGCCTTGCCGCCGAACCGCCGGTGGAAGAAACAGAGGCCTCTCCCGCGCCGTCTCCGGGCAGTCACTCCAGCCACCACTGCCGGGCCCGCGTCCTCCGTCGCCGGCTGCAGAGGCTCCGATGCCACACTCTGCACAGAGAACCGTCTGGCAGCCAGCAGGACCCGATCGGCCTCCTCAGCCAAACCTCGGCAGTCACCAGCGGCCAGACACGGGGAGTTAGCCAAAGCCGCGCGCACAAGAGACAGGAGCTGGTGCAGGAAAACGTGAGGGAAAAGGAACCCACCTTCGTCCGAGCCTAGCAGCGACAGCATATTGTCCATGAGATTCACAGCCATCCCGTCGCCCAAACCGGATAGGGAAAGGATTATATCTGCCCTCTCTGCGGCAGATAGGCTGTACCTCCGGAGCAGAAGATGTTCGAGGGCGACGTATCTATCGTGTTGCGGGGGGGGGGGGCGCAAGGCCCGGCGTGTGGACTGCAACGACCAAATAGTATCTGGAGTCGTCCGCGGAGAGTCCACGCAGGTGGAACAGCGCCTCGACATGCTGGAACCACGAAGAGTTGGGGCGGCGCGGCCGAATTGGATTCACACTCTTCTTCTGCTCCAAACATGTTCAATTCGGGGTCACCAATGTGACAGGATGAGGAAAAACACAGGAGACGAAGGCGAGTTTGCTGTTTATTCCTCAGCTCCAAAACCAAACTGAAACAGGAACAACCCTGCACCAGAGAGCCCGGAAACGTAAACCACGCCCCCAGCTCACAGCCCTGCTGGGTGAGAGGCATAGCCCCTATAATCCAGAGGGTTAGCGCACATATTAGGGCGTACCGTTACGGAGCGGATAAAAGCACCAGATTTTGCATGATGCTTCTCTAGGACTAACTAAAGGATTTTAGGGTAGGAGCCCCACAAAAATATTGAAAATACCCATACAGAACACAAAAGTTGTTCTTGTATTCAAAAAAATATTTTTTCTGAGTCATAAAGAGGACATTGATGATACATTGTTATTTATTGCACACAAAATAAGTTGAAACTGATTTTTAATTGTCCCCTGATTATTAACCCCCCCTAATGATGTGTAAAATGGAGTACAAAGACACCTGGTGCCTGTACATCTTCCATATAGCCTTGCACACAATAGGCGGAAATTCAAAAAAAAGTGAGAAAAATGCCCTCTTCATCATGGAGAGTGTTATCTCTTTATTTTTTGTTTTAGAGCATCAAGTTGTTCAAATATACAAATGCAGTGTCACTACACATTCAGACCATGGGATGGCGCTACACAAAATAAGCGCAACTGTCAAAATGAGTTTCCCTCCATAACTCATCACATATCAGCATTGTCTCAATGCAACACAGTCTCACACAGAGCTGCAACCAAACAAGTGAAATTCAGGTAAAAATCATAATAATAATCAATGGAAATGTGCTGTATGTTGCTAAATGAGCATATGGAAGTAAAGATTATTAACTAAGCTATCTCCATTAAACAGCTAATGCTAGCACAGAGGTCTGTTTTTTCAGCTAGCAACTAGCTAGGGCTTGTCAAAAATGTTAGCTGGTGCAATCTGGAATAGTTGTTGTGTATCCACCTTAAAAGTTATTTACTTAAATCTAGTTTTGATATATTTATTTGAAGTACATGGCTTTTGCCAGAATGGCTTTTAATTTGTTCCATTGTTTCTGTGACAGTGAAACCTCAACATGATTCTGAACTTTGCCAGAAAGCTATAACTCAGCATGCTTATAACGCAGCCTAGAGCCTCACACAGGGCTGAAACAAAACAAGTTCTAATTCAGGTAAATACAATAGCAATTCATTAACAATAAGCTGTATGTTTCAAAACAGCAAACACTAATTTAATTGCATTACCTTGATCAATTTGTTCCATTATTTGTGTGACAGTTTGTGAGTTTACAACATGAAACTGGACTCTACCAGAGAGCCATATCTCAGCATGATTATAATGCAGAGCTGCAATCAAAAGTGAACACAACTCAGGTAAATCATATAATACTACATAAACAATGTATGTTATTAAGCAGACCATAGTAAAAGTTTGTTGCACTATCAAGATTATAGTGGTTCCAATATTTTGGCAGTGACAGTTTGTGAGGCCTCAACATGGAATTGAACTGGGATCACTGTATCATTTGCCAGGAGGACACTGCTGAACCACTAAGATGTCCCTTGGGACGTGCTGAGAGAAGTGATGAAGATAACTTAGATGCTTACAGTTCCTTTTTGTCTAATGTAGAGCAATTCCGTGCCATTGATGCTCTTCCAGTGAAACTCTTGTTTGGGGATGATCAAACTGCAAGCGATTTTGCATCCCATTCTGCTTCTCGGCACAAATCTTGCCATCTGAAATTCAACAATTTTAAGCTGGCAAAGAAAAAACGGAAGGGACAACGGAATCCTGAGAAAAAGCTAGAGAAGAGACGAAGACTAGATAGTCAAAAGTGCTTCTTCTGTGAGAGTGGCACAGATCAAGGAGCTCTCCATGCAGTGTCAACATTCAATGCTGATGAAACAATCCGAACTATGATTACTGAACTAAATGGCACTAAGCTTATGCCCAAGATAGTTGGAGGAGATTTGATGGCAATGGAGGCAAAATACCATTTACCATGCCTAGTCAAATTGAGGAATCAACATCGAAGTATGACTCGAAAGTCAGACCAATCTCCCAAAAATAGTGATGAAAAAATGAATGAATCTCGAGCTTTCGTAGAACTGATCAACTACATTGAGAAATCTGTGGACTCTGGAGTTCTTCTCTTCAAGCTGTCTGAGCTCCACTCACTGTATGTAAATCGCCTCGAGAAGCTGGGGATCAAGAAACAAGTCAACAAAACCAGGCTCAAGGATCATTTACTTGAACACTTGCCAGAGACACAAGCACAGTATGATGGGAAGAATACACTTCTCATTTTCAATGGAGGAATGAGAAATATGTTAAAGGAAGCCCTGAACAAACGTAATTTTGATGAAGATGCTTTCATTCTAGCAAAAGCAGCAAAGATAATCAGAAATGACATATTCAACCACTCTGGCTTCCACTTCACTGGCTCCTTCCCCTGGTCCCTCTATTCTTTGCCTTGGACCATGTGAACTATTCAAGATGGATGTCTGTCTATATCAGGGACATGAACTCTTTGCCCAGCTCTATAAAATATGAGTTTGAGAAGAATTCACACTGGGTTATTTCCAAGACATACAACAAGTTCTCTGCAATTCCCTTTGACCAAGCTCATGAACAGGAGAACAAGTATGTGAAAGGTTCAGGGGGTGCAGTGGGCCTTGCGGAAAACCCAGATGCCTTCAGACGATGGATGCTCTCCAGCCCAGAGTTGACAAGATTGCAAAGGGAATTCGAAGATGGATAACTCAAAGAAGATAATGAAGAGAACTTCCAGCACCAAGAGCAGGGTCTTGCAACGCAGAAGACCTTTCAGAGACAAGTCAAAAGTATATCTGAAACCATGAAAAGAATGGGAAATCCTTTCTTGGATGACTTCAAAGATCTTGTGACTCTTGACAGCCGGAACTGCACAGATAAATCCGTCGTGAATACAGTACTCATCTTGGAAGAGACAGGAAAGAGACAATATCAGGAGTTTGTCAAGAAGGTGCTTGAAGAACGAACACGCTCCATCCATGATCCAGTCAAGAGGAATGCCTTGGCACTCTTCAGGCAACCTCGATGCAAGACAATGGTGAAACATGGGAAAAAGATCAAAGTGCTTCAGAACAACGTGGCACTCTTTGGCCAGCTATATATAGTAGCTATGCAAAGCCGTGAGAGTAACTTGGATGAATTCTTCGCACATGAGGTACAGTCCTTCCCTCCTTCCCCCTCAGACTTTGGGAAACTTCATCTGACTGGCACCAAATCTGACCTGCTGCAATGTCTTGAGCACCCAGGGCAACCAGAGCCACCCTCAACCTATGACTGCAAAGTCCTTGATGGAGCAGTCATTGTCCACTGCCTGCCCACGGTGAGAGTGACCACATTTGATACCTATGCAGATGAGGTTTTCATCCCTTACTGACAGAAGCAGCTACATAATACCAAGCGGCTGGATGTTGTATGGGACACATACATCCCAGACAGTTTGAAGGAGTCCACCCGCGAAAAGAGAGGACAAGGTGTTCGCAGAAAAGTGTCAGGCCTGACAAAGCTGCCCGGAAATTGGATGGATTTTCTCTGTGATCCAAGCAATAAGAAGGAGCTGTTTGACTTTTTGACATCCAAGATTGAACTGTTCAGCTGGCCACAAACCAAAGCTTTGCATGTCACATCAGGGCAGGCTGTGTCATCTTTTGGTTCCAGTAGCACAATGAACTCTTGCAATCATGAGGAGGCTGACACTAGGATTGTGGTCCATGTACAACATGCACTGGAGCATGGAGCGAAAGCTGTCCTTGTGCGCACTGTGGACACTGATGTCATCATCATCCTTACAGGCTTGTTTCATGATTTACTGGTAATTCAACCCCTGACTGACATCTGGGTGGCTTTTGGGATGGGCAAAAAGTACAGATTTTACCACATCACCAGCATGTGCAAAAGCCTGGGGGAACCTAAATCCAGAGCTCTGCCTATGTTTCATGCGTATTCCGGCTGTGACACTACATCTGCCTTCAATGGAAAAGGTAAAAAGTCAGCTTGGCGGGCCTGGCAAGCCTAGTATGCTGCCACAGAAACATTCATCGACCTGGCAAAGCATCCCTTCCAGCAACTAAATGTAGATAGCCAGCAGTTCAATGAGCTTGAAAGATTGACTGTCATCCTGTATGACAAATCCAGTCCTTCGAACTCAATTAACCAAAAAAGAAAAGAACTCTTCTGTGAAGAAAATAGAACAATGGAGAAACTACCTCCTACCCAGAATGCACTCCTCCAGCACGTGAAACGGGCAGTCTACCAAGCAGGCATCTGGACCACCAGTACACAAACCCACCAAGCCATTCCTTCTCCAGAGAGCTATGGATGGACCAAGGAATTGGGATCATGGGTGCCAGTCTGGCTAACAATTCCTGAGGTCTCCAGAGCTTGCAGAGAGCTCATCAGATGTTCATGTAAAGGGGATTGTAGCTCTTGCAAATGCAGCACTGGAAATTTGGACTGCTCACCTCTTTGCAAATGCAACTGTAACAGATAGACACAATAAACAGTAACTCACTTCTTCTACCCCATGTTTTCACATTAAGATTCATGTTCATTTGTATTCATCATTGCATTAAATGTGTTGTTGATAATACTTAATGTTTGGGGACTTTATTTCTGTAAAAGTTGGCCAACTTTATCACATTTGGAAGTGATTTGATGATTTTATGATGCATATTGTCTGAAAAATATTAGGCGGATTTTCAGATACTTCATTGACATTGACAGTGTGGCAATTTGATATTTTAAATAGAGATTTTCCAGGGGCTCCTACCCTAAAATCCAATAACTGACCCTAAGGAACCATCCTACCAAAAATGGCGCTTTTATCCGCTCCGTAACGATCATTTCACTAAGCCACCGGACTGTCCGCCACAACATAATCTTACAACGACTGCTCCAGTAACGGGTGCATTTTGAAAACTCTCCACTTCTCTGCCTTAGGAGTTCCAGGAATCAGGAACACTTTATTTGTCATTTCACCTCATTTACTTGCGCACATAAAATGAAACAAAATGCCGTTTCCCCCAGCCCACAGCAGTGGCGCCGGCAGCCGTAACCCTGTAAGCAACGTGCGCTATTAGCCAGTGGCGTTAACACCCATCATTGGCCTTCAAAATGTATTTGCGTCAAGCGGCGTGAGTGGCCTAGGATAACGTTAGTGAGTGGACGCAGCCAAACATCTCAGGCACATTATTCCATAAAAGACAGGATTTGCTGTTGTCACAGTTTTATTTTCAAGATAGAATGTTAAAAAAACAACAAAAAAACAAACAACAAAATCATAAAAAATGTACAGGATCACAGCTGACGGCGCCACTGGCCCACAGCAATGCAACGTACAGACAAAAACACATTCAAGAACTATAAGAACACACATTCAAACTAACACGTATATCCAAACTAAACAAAAACAAAAACAAAATAAATACATAAATAAATAAATCTCTGTCCAAGGGAACAAACGCCAGCCAGGACGACTGTCGGAACCACCGTTCTCCGTGGGCTAGCAGTTAACCTAGCCTGCCCCGCTTCTATGTCCTGTCAGACCAAGCTTTCACAGCCGATCTAGCACCAGCTGTCCCAGCCAAAAAACGAAGACAAAAACTTAGACGCAGACGTGGACAAAGACACTACATGGACGCTACTTGGTGAGAACGCTGCAAATGCGAATTCGCGCAGCCATCTTCCCACACGGGAAGCCAGTAAGTTTGCATGTGTTTATCTGTTCTGATAGATATTGTGTGTGGGCAGCCCACAAGGTGTTGTGATGCGTCTAGTGCAGGGGTGTGTAGTTGGAGGGAAGGAGCATGTGTTCTTCCAACCCGCTTCCGTTCCTCCTACCTTTAGCTTGCTGCCGCTGGCTAGCCTTTGCGGTGAATAGGGAAGCATCCTTCCCTTGCCACTACATAGCCTCTCCTTGACCAAGACTCCTGCCAGGCCTCTCCGTGGCCACACATGGTAACTGGGGTCTTTCGGGCCCAGGCTAACTTGTCAGGGAATCTCGGAGTAGCAGTGGGCCCCAGAGATATGGTGTACAGGCCCACCCTGGTGGACATGCCCTGGCACCTATCAACCACTGCTTTGTGGGTGCGTCTGGGAAGACATAAGGCTAAGGGAAATTAGTCCAACAGAAAAGCAAGCTGTGGCGGCATGCTTTGATGCGGTTTCCGAAAAACTGGATTTCCGGAAGCCTTCTGCAGTTGTGTGGAGGTGCCGGTTGTCTAGGGATCCCCCTTCCCATTGGAACCATCTCCTCTACAATCAAGTCATGTGGCGCTGGGAGAAGCGCACCCCCCATGCCACTTTAAAAACCATCTCTGCGCATGTATCTTCTTCTGCTATCCTACTCCCCGACCTCACAAAGTCTGGCAGCGATGGAGTATCCAGTGACGGGAGCAGGTCTGAACTTGCTGGGCGCTCTTAGTTGGAACTCTGCACGCCAGTGGCACAGGGCAACGGTCGTTAGTGTCAGGAACACAAAGACTGGCGGACACAAATGCAGGCAGGCAGACAGTAATCGGCCCTCAGGGTCTTTTATTCTGTCCAAGGGTCAAAATCCAGAAAGGCAATCAGATAGGTAAAAAATCGACAGGCAGAAGACTTCAAGAACCAGACAGACTAACAAACAGGTGACGGTACCAAAACAGGAGACTGAGACTCGGAAACCAGGAACCAAACAGTCAGACACGGGGAAACTCTAACATGAAATGCTGGAATGCTGCTTAAGGAGACAAGACAATCTGGCACTGACACACAGGGGAGCACTGGTTAAACACACACAGGAGGGAAGGGATAATGAGGCACAGATGAAACACATAAGGGCGGGGACAGGTAATCACATGGGGAACAGGAAGTGTACACAGACGCAAGACTATCAAAATAAAACAGGAAACTGACACATGACAGACCTTGACAGTACCCCCCCCCCCCAACGGCCGACTCCTGGCGGCCCAGGACCCTGAGGATTGTGGCGGTGGAACTCGGCAATGAGGCGAGAGTCCATGATGTCCCGGGAGGGGACCCATGAGCGTTCCTCCGGCCCGTAGCCCTCCCAGTCAACCAGGTACTGCAGGCCCCAGCCCCGCCGCCGAACATCCAGCAGTTTCCTGACAGTGTAGACAGTCCCACCATCAATGAGAGGGGGGGCGGTGGGGGCTTGGCAGCGGGGACGAGTGGGCTGTCCTTGACTGGTTTGATCCGGCTGACGTGGAAGGTGGAGTGTATGCGGGTGGACCTGGGAAACTTCAATTTGACAGCAGAGTCATTAATGATTTTTGAGATTGGATATGGGCCAACGTACCTAGGTGCTAACTTGCGGGATGGATGGTGGATTGGCAGATCTTTGGTGGAGAGCCACACTCTTTGTCCGGGGCGGTATGCTGGGGCTGGGCGGTGACAGCGGTCAGCCACTTCCTCGTAGGCGGCGGAGGTCTGGAGAAGAGTCTCGACACCGGCGGACCATAACAGCAGCAGCGGGGACTTTGACCTCTTTTTCCAGGGCTGCGAAGAAGAGAGGCTGATAGTCGAACACCACCTGGAAAGGGGTGAGACCGGTTGAGGCAGAGGGAAGGGTCTTGTGGGCATATTCGACCCACAGCAGCATCCTGGACCACGATGAGGGGTTATCTGAGGAGAGACAGCGAAGACCGGTCTCCAAATCTTGGTTCAGCCTCTCCGTCTGGCCATTGGTCTGGGGATGGTATCCAGAGGAGAGGCTTCTAGTGACCCCCACCAGCTGGCAGAAGGCCTCCCAGAACTGAGCCACGAACTGCGGCCCCCGGTCAGACAGAATGTTCTTGGGAAATCCAAAGGTTCTGAAAATGTTCTGGGGCAAGAGTTCAGCGGTTTGTTTGGCAGATGGTAGTTTGGGTGTGGGAATGAATTTAACCATTTTGGAAATCTGTCATCGACAGTGAGGATGACTTTGTTACCTTCGGATGGAGGGAGGCCAGTGGCAAAGTCCACTGAGAGGTCTGACCAGGGGCGCTGTGGCACGGGCAGAGGGTGAAGGAGGGCAGCTGGTGGGGCATTGGATCTTTTCTGCTGGGAACAGACAAGACAGGCAGCGACATACTCTGACACGTCATCCTTGGCATTAGCCCACCAGAACCGCTCCAACACTCTGAAGAGGGTTCGGCCGATGCCAGGATGACAGGAGAACTTGCTTTCATGAGCCTACTTAATAACCTCCCCCCGGAGGGGAGGGGGAACAAAGAACTTGTTCATGGGGGTCTCAGGGGATGCTGGAATTGCCCTCAGAGCATCTATTTCCTTGCTTTCCACACTCCAGGTGAAGGCTCCCACGATGCAGGTTTCAGGGAGGATGGGTTCTGGATCTTAGGAGTCTCTGTCGGGTGCATGAATGCGTGACAAGGCGTCTGGCTTTGTGTTCTTGCTTCCTGGACTATATGAGAGAGTGAAATTAAACCGGGGAAAGAAAAGTCCCCACCTGGCTTGGCGGGCATTGAGCCTCTTGGCACTCTTGAGGTATGAGAGATTCCGGTGGTCTGTCCACACGAGTAATGGTTGGGCCGCCCCCTCTAGCCAGTGCCTCCACTCTTCAAAGCACCACTTTTACAGCCAACAGATCCCGGTCCCCCACAGAGTAGTTTCTCTCCACCTGAGATAATCTCCGGGAAAGAAAAGCACAGGGTTGGATCTTATTATCCGTACCTGATCTCTGGGACAAGACGTCCCCCACTCCAGAGCTGGAGGCGTCCACTTCCACGATAAACTGCTGATCGACTGAGGGCAGGGTGAGGACCGGAGCTGTAGTGAAGAGCTTCTTCAGGCGCTGGAACGCATCTTCGGAGGATTGAGACCACTGAAACAAAACCTTGGGAGAGGTTAAGGCACTTAAAGGGGCGGCCACTGAGCTAAAGTTTCTGATGAACTTACGGTAGAAGTTTGCGAAGCCAAGAAAACGTTGTACCTCCTTTCAGAAGGTGGGGGTTGGCCACTCTGCCACAGCCTGGACTTTTTCTGGGTCCATTTCCAAGTGATCGTACCCCAGAAAGGTCACTTGTTTCCTGTGGAATTCACACGTTTCTGCTTTGACAAACAGTTCATTTTTTAACAGTCTTTTCAAAACTTTCCGTACCATCCGAACATGAGACTCTTCGTCGGGGGAAAAATTAAGGATATCATCAAGAAATACAAAAAAAATTTGATTCAGGAGGTCCCTCAGGACATCGTTCACTAGGGCTTGGAAAACAGCGGGGGCATTAGTCAATCCAAAGGGCATGACCAAGTACCCGTAGTGGCCAATGGGCGTATTGAAAGCTGTTTTCCATTCATCCCCCTCCCGGATGCGTATTAGGTGATACGCATTCCGCAAATCAAATTTTGTGATACCTTGGCGCCCTTGAGGACGTCAAAGACTGAATAAATTAGTGGGAGGGGGTAACGGTTCTTGGTTGTAATGTTGTTGAGTGGGGAATAGTCTATGCATGGTCTTAGACTCTTGTCTTTCTTCTCTACGAAGAAGAACCCTGCTCCAGCTGGAGAGGATGATGGCCGAATTAGCCCTGCTTCGAGGGAGTCATTAATGTAGTCCTCCATAGCCTTTCTCTCGGCTGCGGACAGAGAGTACAACCGACCTTTAGGAATGGGTGCACCGGGGAGGAGGTCGATAGCACAGTCATATTCACGATGGGGAGGAAGGGAAGCAGCTCTGCTCCTACTGAAAACTTCTTGTGAGTCATGGTAACAGGGTGGGACACCAGTCAGGTCAGGAGAGTCCTTGACTGTGTCTCACTCAAGAGATTAGAGGCTATGTCATGGAAACACTTTTGGTAGCAGTTTTTTCCCCACCCAATTACCTGACCGGTAGACCAGTTGATGTGTGGGTTTTGCTGAAAAAGCCAGGGGTACCCGAGGATCAGGGGATGCATCTCAGAGTTGTACAGGTGAAAACGGAGGTTTTCCACATGTCCGTCGGGGATGCACGTCTGGATGGGGGAGGTCTGATGAGTAACATTAGCAATAAGCCTGCCGCCAAGAGCCGTGGCAAGGAGGGGTGTAGGCAGCGGCTCATCCGAGGCGCCTAGGCTCTGGGCTATACTGAATTCCATCAGGTTAGTATCTGCACCTGAATCAATTAATGCTGAACGGTTCAGAGTAGAAGAGGCAGAGGTTAGTTTCACCTTTGTTAACTGTCTCTGAGTTTTACTTTTAAGAGTGGTAACACTCACCAGGGGTCTAGAAGGTGGAGCAGGTAGGGAACCACATAGAGGGCAGGAGGTGATGAAATGACCCAGCTGGGCACAGTATATGCACCGACCCTCAATCATCCGATGGTGACGCTCGGCTGGGGTAAGGCGGGTACGCCCAACCTCCATTGGCTCCGGAACAGCGTTGGGAGGTGAGCTGCTCATGGAGACCGAAGCTTGGGGAGGGGTGCCGAGCTGGTCAGGTTCCCTGATGGAGAAACCTCTCTGTCTATCCTTCAGTCTTTTGTCGACGCGGTAGGCTAAGGCGACGAGGGCATCCAGCTCCACAGGCAGGTCCAGAGGCGTGAGATGATCCTTCGGGGTCTCGGAGAGTCCATTAAAGAAGGCACCCACCAAGGCAGGTTGATTCCAACCGCTGTCGTCGGCTAGCGTGCGGAACTCTATGGCATAGTCCATTACAGATCGTCTTCCTTGTCTCAGGGAGTGTAGAGCTCTAGCAGCTTCTCTAGCGGGAAAAGTAGAATTAAAAATGTGTTTAAATGTCTCGATGAAGAGAGAAAGAGAGTTACATACTGCAGACCGCTGGCTCCATTCCGCGGTGGCCCACGCCCTGGCTCTCTCCGATAGGTAGGAGATAATGAATGCTATTTTGGCTCGATCCGAGGGGAAGGCGGCGGGCTGGAACTCAAAATGGAGCTTGCACTGAGAGAGGAAGGGGCGGCAGTCATCAGATTCCCCAGAGAATCTTCCCGGACTGGAGAGCCGGACGGGTCTGACTTCTGAGGGAGGAGCAGGAGCCAGAGGCGGTTCTGGTGCCGGAGCTGACGATGAGGCCGGCGCAGGGGTTTCAGCTGACTGAGAGGGGTGAGTGGCTGAGCCCATGGCTTGAAGCTGTCCGATGACGTAGTTGAGTTGAGCGGTAACTGTGCCGCACACAGCTTCACTGCGCTGGGAAGCTTCTGCCACAGCCCGATGCACCTGTTCAATCTTCTCCCCCTGTTGTCGGAGCCTACGCTCCTGCACTTCGAGGGTAGTGAGCACGGAGTCCTGCTCTGCTGTGTCCATCGTGGCCAGATTGTCTGTCTGGAACACAGAGACTGGCGGACACAAATGCAGGCAGGCAGACAGTAATCGGCCCTCAGGGTCTTTTATTCGGTCCAAGGGTCAAAATCCAGAAAGTCAATCAGACAGGCAGAGGTACAAAATCGGCAGGCAGAAGGCTTCAAGAACCAGGCAAACTAACAAACAGGCGACGGTACCAAAACAGGAGACTGAGACTCGGAAACCAGGAACCAAACAGTCAGACACGGGGAAACTCTCTAACATGAAACGCTGGAATGCTGCTCTAGGAGACAAGACAATCTGGCACTGACACACAGGGGAGCACAGGTTAAATACACACAGGAGAGAAGGGATAATGAAGCACAGGTGAAACACATAAGGGCGGGGACAGGTAATCACATGGGGAACAGGAAGTGAACACAGAGACAACACTATCAAAATAAAACAGGAAACTGACACATGACAGACCCTGACAGTTAGCAGCTGGGATTGAGTGGCAGGTGTTTCCGGCAGACGGTCTAGAAAAGGTGTCCCAAAAATTGCCCACTCAACACTGCACCTTGGCAGGCCATTCCACTATACGCTCGAAAAACACATACTATACCACTAAGAATTGCGGCATGGAACATAAGAACACTCCTGGACGTCAGCCATGGTACGGACAGACCTCACCACAGAACAGCACTTATTGCTAGCGAGCTGAATCGCTATTGTGTGGATGTGGCGGCACTCAGTGAGACCAGGCTCCTTGAAGAGGGCTCGCTCAACGAAGCAGGAGAGGGCTATATATTCTTTTGGAAAGAATACTCCTAGGAGGTCAACACATCCATGGAGTTGGTTTTACAATCAAGAACAGTCTCTTAACCAAACTTGAAGAAACACCCAGTGGGCATTAGTGAACGGCTGATGACTCTGTCCGCATACACCTCGCAAAATGCCAATACATCACCTTGATAAGTGCCTATTCTCCAACTTTACCATCCCATGATGAAGAGAAGGGTCACTTCTACCAGGCACTCGATGATATACTCATCAACATCCCAAGGAGCGACAAAGTCATTTGCTTGGTGATTTTAATGCACGAGTTGGGAAGAACATGCAAACTTGGAATAGAGTGACTGGCGCCCATGGCATTGGAAAAGTCAACTCCAGTGGCATAAGACTTCTTAGTCTTTGCTAAGAACATGACCTCACCATCACAAACACAATTTTCCAACAAAAGAATAAATGCAAAGCATCCTTGATGCATGCACCCAGATCCAAACACTGGTACCTGCTTGATTATGCTATCATGAGCCGGGTTGATCTTAAAGACATACTCCTTTCAAGAGCTATGCGAGGAGCAGACTGCTGGACAGACCACCGCATGAGCCTGACAAAAGTCGGAGTGCATGTCCGACCCTTGAGAGGCCAATCTGGGTCAAAAAACAAACAACTCCACTGCGCCAGAATCTCCAACAGCGAAACGCCTTCCGTCGTTCTCTAGCCGACAATGACAACTTAGTTGACATTGAACAGCTGATTAACTCAGAGTCTAGGATTGATGAAAAGTGGACCTCTCTGAGCACCACCCTCTTTGAAAATGCAGGCCAATCAATTGGCTTCAAAATCAAGAAACATCAGGACTGGTTTGATGACAATGTCGGAACGATCTTCACCCTCCTGGACAACATAAGGCACACAGAGCCGCCCTCGGCAACCAACTACCCCAACCTCTCAAGAAAAAATGGCAAGACCTCCTCTTTGAGGCCCAAGCAACTGTGCGGAATCTGCAAAATGAGTGGTGGATTTTGAAAGCCAACGAAATCCATGCTCATGCAGACAGGAACGACATGCATGGTTTCTATGATGCAGTTAAGGCCATCTATGGCCCCAGAAACTGCTCCCTGGTACCCGTTAGGTCTGCTGATTGAACAACTCTCATCAAGGATCAGGTCTGTTAGTGGAGCGGTGGACCAAGCATTTTAACACCCTGCTCAACCAACCCACCCCAGTGGACTCACTGTACTGGCAAAACTCCCTGAACAGCCTACCTTGCAAGACCTAGACCTCCCATCATCTTTCAAAGAAATCCGACATGCAGTCAAGACCCTTAAAAACAACAAAACCCCTGGACCAGATAATATACCAGCTGAAATCCTCAAGGAAGGAGGCTATCTCTGTACGAGGACACTGTATCTCTATATCCTTGAGGTGTGGAGTCGCGAATGTGTATCCCAACACAGGAAAGACGCCAACATTGTGACCATTTATAAAAACAAAGGAGACAAATCCACCTACTCCGACATTAGGGGTATTTCACAACTGGCCATTGCCAGAAAGGTTCTAGCCAAGATCATGCTCCGCACACTAACACTCGCAATAGCCGAACGGGTCATACCAGCATACCAGAGTCACAATTCGGCTTCCGAAAGGATAGAAGGACCGTGGACATGATCTTTGTCACAAGCCAGCTCCAGGAGAAATGCCGAGAACAGCACAAGAACTTAAAATAACATTTATAGACCCCTCAAAGGCATTTGATACAGTTAACCGGGACCTGCTGTGGCAAATCCAAAAGAAATGTGGATGTCCACCCAAGTTTCTCACCATCCTTGGACAGTTTCACTCAAGAATGATGGCAAGAGTGGTAGTGGGAAACCACAGTTCTGAGCCCTTTGGTGTGCAGATTGGTGTCAGACAAGGCTGTGTGCTAGCCCCAGTCCTGTCCAATATCTTCTTAGTCTCTGTTACAACACAGTTGCGAAGGAGGATGGAGATGCAGGCTGGAGTTACCATTGACTTCAAGCTCGATGGAAAGCTATTCAACACCAGGAGGTTTCAGGCAACCACCAGTTGACCTCTGAGAACATCATTGAGTTACAGTATGCCGATGATTGTGCCCTGGTAGCTCACACACCAGGAGCCCTACAAAACACTCTGTCGGCAGTTGTAACTGCATACAGGAGAATGGGACTGATTATCAACACCCAAAAGACAGAGGTAATCTGTCAGTTGACTGCCGGCCACCCAAGCCACCCCACAACCTTCACAGCAGAAGGGCAACAAGTGGCCACTGTTCCTGCCTTCAAATATCTGGAAAGTATACTATCTGACACCTGCACAATGGGCGAGGAAATTCAGCACCTTCTCAAAGAAGTCTCAACATCTTTCGGTCGTCTAAGGAGAAAGGTTTTCCAGAACAGCAACCTCAGTCTCCACACCAAAATGCTTGTTTACAGAGCTGTGTGTATCTCCACACTGCTATGTAAACAAGCATGGATGTGAGGCATGGAGCATCTACAGCCACCATCTCAGAGGCCTGGAGGCCTTCCATGTCTCCAGAGGATCCTCGGCATTATGTGGGAGGACAGAGTGCCACACACAGAGGTGTTGGGGCGGGCAGGCCAAGTAAAGCCCTCTACGGCCAACTATGCCTTGGTCAACGCAATGCTGTTGGGCAGAAGAAGCGGTTTAAAGACCAAATGAAGACCACACGGAAAAGATGCCAGATCAAACCCTCTTCTTCGGAGGAACTTGTTTCCTGCTTCACTACCTGGTGCTCTCACGTCTCACAGGTATATGGAAAACCAGTGTACACAACACCGTGTAGCAAAGCGTGTGAAGAGACATGCTCACAAAGCTACCCCTGCCCACTCCAGCACCACTTTCACATGACCGGTCTGCAACCGCAACTGTGCATTCAGGATCGGACTATTCAGGCACCAAAGGACTCACAAATAGAAGAAGATTGTCATCATCGGACACAATGGACAACGAGCAAGCAAGCTAGATTTTGTTGGAGAAAACACATTTTCGGCACTAATTTGAAATAAAGGAGCTGGGCCTGAGAGTAGGAACGCTGTGTACGCCGGCCTGATAGAGACGGCCTTGGAGTAGAAGCACTATGTGCACCAACCTCATTAGGACGGCCTTGAAGCAGGAATGCTATGCACATAAATCTGATTAAGACACATGCTACACCTGCAAGATAACATGAGGGAAACGGGACCGACAGTGACGAAAGGAAACCAAGAAGAAGAAGATCACGCCTGTCTCTGAAACGCACCACGCCTTGTTGTTTTAGTATTTAAGATTATGTTCTTACACTATTTGGCAGACGACTCCCGGTTGCCCCGAGGGTACGTCTCCAGCGCTGCAGCATTACCTGTGAACTATTTGTTGTGTGCCAAATAAAACATCACGAACCAGCAAGAAGTCGTCTGACTTCTTATTTACCTATGTCGACCTGAATCAAAGAACCGGGCGAGCCTTTTGCAAAAGATAACACTCAACAATTGGTGCCGTGACCCGGATTCTGGCTCGACAGACAATTCGACACACTCTGGGACTACAGCCAACCGTCGCCAACTCTCCATCCAAACTGCAGGAGCTCTGTAACTAAGGTAAGCAGAATACCTTTTCTATAATAATTCTGCCGGACCCCGGTCCGTTTGCAAATTGGATGGAGAGGGGGAGATGGAGGAGAAAAGTCCCTACTAAAAAGTATGAAAAAAATATAATTGTATTGTGGCATACCATGCAATGAATGTGTTTCACATGTAATGTTTAAAACACATAGAGAAACACCACGAGGGAAAGAAAATAAGTGTCCTAGTTTAATGCAACAAAATCATTTAGACAAAATAAGACGTAATTAAAAGTATGAGTCTGGGACCGTCTTTTTCTCTCCTGCAAAAATTGAGAGTTGTCGCAAATTTAGGAAGGATTAAATAAGAGAAAGAATAAGGACACAGGGAAAGATTTGTTGTTTTTCACAAACTGTGGGGTGGTTTCCTGGTTTACGAGACTTTTTTGCCTCTGTGGAAGTTTAAAAAAAAAAACACACACACACACCAGGCTCCGAAACCAGTGTGTTTGCTTGTCAAATGGGGAAGGCCTAGCAGAATATAAGGGACAAGAGATAAGGTCAGGGACCTAGAACACTGTATGGTGCCTCCAGAGTAAAAGGGGACACTCGGGGAGTGATACCTGAGCGAGAGTTGAAGTGAAGGTACAGCCGCCCCGTGTGGGTAGAAGCCTGCTGTATCGTTCTCGCTCAAGGTGATCAAAAAACCGGCGGTTGACATTGGGTGACCCGACGGGGCCCAACCTCTTCCGTGGCTGAGTTCCCCGCCCTCCCCCGGACCTAGAGTCCACCTGGTTGGCGCATGAGTGTATATGAAAAAGTGTGTTTTAAAAATGTCTGATAAAATTAAAGCAGTGATGGATGACTGGCAAAAACTACCTCAAGAGACATTAGGCAGGGTCCTGCACAAAGCCCTAATGTTAAGAGCATACAGGACTCTGCCCGGAGAAAAGAAATAAATTGGCAAAAAAAAAAAAGAACTATTAGTGATTTGGGCACATGAAGTGCAGGAAGAAGGCCTGCTAGGGGCGTGGACTGATCCACCACCCAGCGCACAACTACTAGAACAATATGAGGCACAAGCCCGCGTTAAAGCGGCTACGGTGGGAGAAAAAGTTGAACAGACGGGATGTCTAACAAAGAAATCACAGATACGAAAAGCAGAACGAGAGGCAGACAGACAGGCCACCATGGCCCTCTGGTTTTTCGAAATGTTACAGACTATGCTGAAAACGCCGAAACCAACTCAGCCAGAAACAAAGCAGAAAAGAGCAGGATAAAGCAACCAAATAAAGGAGGAAGAAGCAGAAAAAGGAGGGCCCAAACTAGGGGAACATCTTTACCCGACTATAGAAACCCAACCCACTGTCCCTCCACCATATAGTCATAACCGATTCTTAGAAACACCCTCGGCGTCAAAAACACGACCCCAGGGCACAGTACAAGATATACAGGCCCCTCTAATGGCCATTAAAGGCGGGGTCATGGGCGTAAACATCGCCCCAGACAACGTAGAAGACGCTCCCGTCACTCAAGCAGACCTGGAGCAGAAACTCGCGCTGATAAGCGAACACATGAACGAGATAGAGGAAAGAAAAAAAAAAGGAATAATAGAGCTGTGGGGAATGACCGCCCATGAACAAGAGAGACGAGGAATGGCGTATGCTAGTAACCTAGAAGGACATACTGAAGAGTCAGAGGGAGGGAACGACAATGTAATGCAAAAACCAGACAGTAGGAATAGAGGGGACGAAGAGTGAAAGAGATGGATGTGGGAAAGAAGATAAAGCAAGAAGCAGCAACTAAAGCTAAGACTGGGAAAAAGAAAGTTGTACAAAAAGTAGACAGCAACAGTGAGGATAATACAAGTGATTCAGAAGGAAACAGCACAGGAAGTAATTAAATGGCTGGTTAAAGAACTCATGCCCAAATATGGGTTGCCAAGAACCATCAGATCAGATAATGGTACCCACTTCACAAGTGAGGACCCTCAGAAGGTTGAGGAAATGTTTGGGATCAAACACAAATCCGGCTCAGTCTATCACCCTGCCTCCCAGGGACTGGTGGAAAGAGCAAATAGGACAATCAAGGAACAATTGGGGAAATTATGTAGCGAACTAAGCCTGAAATGGCTAGACGCCATACCATTGGTACTGTTCAACATGAGATCTCAACCAAATGCAGCACATGGGTTAACCCCTCATGAGGTGCTAACGGGTAGGAAAATGCCATGTCCATTCACCACTTGCCCTACCACAGACGGACACACTCTTATAGGACAAAGAGAACAGATTGGTGATTATGTAACAATGCTTAACACAGCGGTGAAGTGTTTGTCCTCACAGGTACAGGAAGCACTTCTGCATGATCCAGACGACGTCGTCCCACCACCGGTGGAAATAGGGGAATGGGTGTTGAGGAAACAACACCGTGGAAATTGGAGTGAACCACGTTGGCTCGGCCCATTCCAAGTGGCCCGAGCTACTGACTACTCCCTAAAAGTCTGGTTGCAAACAGACAGACTAAGCAACTGGTGGCACAAGACTCAGTGCTGCAAGACAGACGCTCCGACCGAGCGGACACTGACTGACATCAGAAAAAACCTGAAGGACCTCGACAGTGACTATGACAACCCCGACGAGACCTAGACATGACACAGGAAATCCATTTAGGCTACTCGGATGTGACAGACTGCAAGGACCGATCACCCTATGGTGTCTCTCACTGATGATAGCAGGACCACTGTTGTGGTGGAAAACGGCTCAGGCCTCACGAGACGATCTAACATAGAGTCAATTCATATTAAGAGACCTGGACCCCCACTAACTGATATCGCTAATGATACCAATCTGACCCAATTACACCACCACATAAATAAAAGAGCAGTCAACACAGCTCTAAGGGACAAATGTTTATCAATTTACGGGGGAATAGAACTAAATTATACTACAGGGAAAAGCTATACTTTCCAATTCGACCTATGTGATGTAATTAACAGTGGGGGGAATCCCCAGGCATGGAGAGGTTATGACATATACCTCTGTGGAATGACGGGGCAGCACCCGACATTCGGGAGGTGTGTGTGCAATGTTCGGCTCTCAGTGTTGTACTTTTATCCCAAATAACACGGTGCCTGATGGCACACTTACCAGGGCATTAACAGGTTTAAAGATGCTCTCAGACGAGCTCCAGGAACATTCGGGAGTAAATGATCCATTTGGAAACTGGTTGTCAAAATGGTTCGGCAAATGGGGAAATTGGCTGTCCTCTCTGGCCGGACCCATATTGGTCATAATATTAGTGTTGATTATTGGAGTTTGTTTCTGTATACCTATGTACAAGGCCTTATGCATTCGATGCATGGACGAACACATTAAATCTAGTATAACATCCCTCCCCCTGCCCTACCAGATGACAGAAGTAGAATTGCTCAGGCCTCTCAACCCAGACGGAGAGAGCCTGTTAAAAGGTGAGATAGGGACTTTTAGTGAGGATAACCACTCTCTCAACAGTTACCATTCTGGGATGCTCGGTATGGACCATCCCCCACGAGACGAAGGGGGCCTAGAGGGACTGGACCTCAGCGAGTTGGATTCGGATGACCCAGACAGCCCCCTGGACAGCCCTGTCTGAAAGAGGATCCGTAAAGCATGCATTCTGCGTTTATGTCTCTATGCTTGTAGAAACGGCCTAGCCTCCCTCAGTTAACTACACTTTGTATTATTTATATACATCTCTGCTGTGTGCAATGAAGAAACGCTTGCTGCTTGTATTTAGCACCGATGTACCCACACGCTACACATAGGCCTCGCAGGTCATTGAGGAACCCACAGTGGTGCCTTGCAAGGATGCCTGGGGGACATCCCATCCTGGGGCGGAACCAATGACCGAATACTGATATAGATACCCACGCACCACACTTAAAATATTATGTGAGGTGATAAATCACCTCAACAGGGGGACTAAAGGAGCTGGGCCTGAGAGTAGGAACGCTGTGTACGCCGGCCTGATAGAGACAGCCTTGGAGTAGAAGCACTATGTGCACCAACCTCATTAGGACGGTCTTGAAGCAGGAACGCCATGCACATAAACCTGATTAAGACACATGCTACACCTGCAAGACAACATGAGGGAAACGGGACCGACAGTGATGAAAGGAAACCAAGAAGAAGAAGATCACGCCTGTCTCCGAAAAGCACTACACTTTGTTGTTTTAGTATTTAAGATTATGTTCTTACACTATTTGGCAGACGACTCCCGGTTGCACCGAGGGTACGTCTCCAGCGCTGCAGCATTACCTGTGAACTATTTGTTGTGTGCCAAATAAAACATCACGAACCAGCAAGAAGTCGTCTGACTTCTTATTTACCTATGTCGACCTGATTCAAAGAACCCGGTGAGTCTTTTGCAAAAGATAAGACTCAACAGAAACATGAAAAACATAAAACATGAAAGGCAAAATGCTGAAAGGATCGAACGTTTCTATAAATGAGGACTATCCTGATTCAGTTCACCAGAATAGAAAGGAGCTGCTGCCTAGAATGAAAGCTGCCAGAGAGAGAGGGGACATTGCATTTCTAAGGTATGACAAACCCATTATCCACAAACGGCATCAAGGTAGAAGGAACTCAGAACCCACACCAAAGACAAGCACGCACAAACACACAACATATAACAGTAAATATATGATAGAAAATACAATCCGTATCTCATGTCTATTGCTACTGTACTTTCAAAGAAAAGTTGAAAAATTGCTCAACTGAATATTTGTAGCTTGAGGAACAAATTGAATGAAATTGACGATCTGTTTTTTTCAAGCACAATTCATATAACAAGCATGCACCTGTCAGAAGACTGACGGTGAGAACTCACAGAGCACCATGGGTTGACAAGGAGTTAAAGGACCACATGTCTCTGAGGGGTAAGGCAAAGGAAATGGAACAGAAAGACAGAAGTACTGTTAACTAAGGAATTATGTTACAAAGCTCAACCGAAAGTAAAAGAAACAATATTATGCTCTACAGTTAGCGGAACAAGGAATGATGGGAAAAAGCTTTGGAGTACACTGAATAGTATAGTGGGACGACACTTATCTTTTTAACCCACCTATATTGATTGCGGAGGTACCTTTATTACTAAACCCAAAGAAATTGCAAATTATTTGAATGACTATTTTAGAAGCAAGGTATATGAATTAAGGAAATAATTATTACACGGGACAGATAATAGTTTATCAATTTTTAACATAAAAAATTATATGGGCGATAAACCATGTCATTTTGAGTTCAATGAACTAAAAAGAGAAACAGTTGATAAATTAAGTTAACCTTTAATGACATATATCCAGGAATTGATAATATAGATGATAAACTGATTCGAATAGCTGTTAATTACATTGCACACCTTATTATCTCACATAATGAATACCAGCCTGAAACAATCGAACTTTCCACAAGCTTGGAAGGAAGCAAAAGTCATATCATTGCCTAAAGATAAGAAAACATCATTTAGTGGCCAGTTATAAGTAAGACCTTTGAGAAGGCAATTTTTGATCAAATACAAGAATACTTCCCAGCAAATAATCTGATAACAGATATTCAGCATGCCTACAGAAAGGGACATTCTACATGTACAGCTCTAGCTCAAATGACAGATGACTGGTACAAAGATTTGGACAGCAAAATGATCTGTGGTAAAGTTCTACTAGATTTTATAGCAGCATTTGATGTAACTGACCACAAGCTCCTTCTAGAAAGCTGGAGTCTTATGGTTTTAGACCATCTGCAATGGCCTGGATGGAAAGTTATTTGATGCATAGATCACAGAGAGTCTTCTTTAATGGAGATTACTCAGATAGCATATCTATAGAGTGTGGAATTCCTCAAGGAAGCTGCCTAGGTCCACTTATGTACTCAATTTTTGCAAATGATTTACCTCTTGTACTAAAAGATGCTAAATTAACAATGTATGCAGATAACACCACAGTGTATGCATTAGCAACAACACCTGCTTAGTTAAATGTCATCTTGAATAGGGAGCTAGATATAATTGGGAAATGGGTCTTTCAAAACAAAGTGATACTTAACACAACTAAGATGAAAAGCATTATATTTGGTTCAAATCATTCTCTTAGGAAAGAGCCAGAGCTAAAACTCTTTATAAATAAAACACCAATCCAGCAAGTAAAGGGAATTAAGCTCTGCGCATCATTCTTGACAATAAACTGTCCTGGTCAAAACACATTGACACTGTTGTAAACAGAATAGGTAAGGCATTGGCATTGGTAAGGCGATGCAGAAAATACCTTACACCAGAATTGACTTAAATGGTAATAAACACTATTGTTCTCTCTCAGCTTGAGTATTGCCAAATAATATGGGCGAATGCCATGAAGAAGGATTTAAGCAAACTCCAGTTGGTACAGAACAAGGCGGCACGCCTTGCTCTCCAATGTCCATACAATACGGACATCAACAGCATGCACTTCTGTCTACAATGGTTAAAAGTTGAGGACAGAATGAATGCTGCGCATCTATCTTCAATATGGAAGGTTTTACAATACAAACTCAATTATATTAGTCGAATCAGTTAAAACACAATTTAGAATCAATACTATGCCACTAAACAGGCATAAGGGGGCTGCTTTCACTTCCTAAGCCAAACACTAATTTTCTGAAGCGTGCAGTAGAATATAGATCAATGAAAGCGTGGAATTCCTTACCACTGCCAATGAGTAAACTGACACAGATATCAATATTTAAAAAAACAAATAAAGAAACAACTTGGAATATTATATTTGTAGGATGCAAAATACACATTACACACACACACACACACACACACACACACACACACACACACACACACACACACATATACATGCACACACACATTCAGGGCAGGGTAAGGTGTGATTTGAACTGGATTCCAAAGCCTGGATGGTTTCAACAGTTTGTACATTGAATGATTTATGTATGTCTATTTGCTCTTGGATGATGACTTATGTGTACTGTAAAGTTTAATGTAGGTTTTTGCTATTTTTTGTTTTTTTTGTTTTGCACAGCTAATGGGGATCCCGATAAATAAACAACAATAAACATAACCATTGGTAAAAGATAAACCCGAGACAATGCATAAAGTAAACACAATAAAATAACATAAAAGGAACAAATCAGTGTCTTATACTTCCGGGACTGGTAGTGTGTGGCCCTGAGTCTAATACTAGTTAAACTTGATGATTACATTAATCAGTCACTGATCCAGCAAATACATGTATACATGAGATTTATTAGAAGAGCCTGAAATGTACTGACTCCTACAACCACAGACATCTCACTTGCAACACACCGTTTAGGTCTTTTTAGTAGTATTCTCACTGCACCATTATCAGCTACTCGAAGCCTCTGTAAGCTTGCTTTTTGTAGTTTGACCACAGGTGTCCAGTATAAAGTGGTGTGCAATATGTGGTTTGACCACAGGTGTCCAGTATATAAAGTTGTGTACAATATGTGGTTTGACCACAGGTGTCCAGTATAAAGTTGTGTGCAATATGTGGTTTGACCACAGGTGTCCAGTATAAAGTTGTGTGCAATATGTGGTTTGACCACAGGTGTCCAGTATAAAGTGGTGTGCAATATGTAGTTTGTTCCAACCCAGGACCTTTGTGGTGTGTGACGCTAACCACTGGGACACCAAGCCACAAATTGACACGTACGGTGGCGACATGAACGAACTGGATCAAGTTCTGTGGATTTCTGTGGATTTCGACATAGCAAATGAATGCATGCCTTTTTCCCCCCTCCTCCCATCGCGGTGGGCCCTTTTACACTCAGGGGCCCCTGGATATGGGCCCAGGTTGCACAATTGGTAGATCCAGCAACGTGTACACTGCACATCTTTTGGTTCTACATGTGTCTGGTCTGTTTTTCTCTCTGTGTACTCAAAATGCTCCCACGTCTCTGTTCCGGTGTCTAGTCTCTCTTTTCTCTCAAATCCATCACTGTCCCGGTGTCTAGTCTCTCTTTTCTCTCACATCTGTCTCTGTCTCGGTGTCTAGTCTCTCTTTTCTCTCATTCCGTCACTGTCCCAGTCTCTAGTCTCACTGTGCATGTTTACTATGGATAATGCAGTGTCATGGCCCGCTCAAGATCCTAGGTCATGCTTGATGTGTTTTTCCTATTTCCCAGTGTTATCTGTTTTATTTTGGCATTGATGTTTGTCACTCATTTAAGATGTCTCTTCCTGTCAATGTTCCGTCCTGTGGGACCCGACCTAATGCATTCCACATGAGGGAGAAGGTTCGTGCGGTTCAGGAACGGCCCACTCCAAGATCAAGAAAGAAGGTACAGAGGTTTTGGGGTTTTGCTAATGTGGTGGCCAGCGATACAGAGAAATTGCAAAAAAAGTCAATGAGACGAGGATCCTTCAAAATAAGACTTTTATTGACGTATCAACAAAGTCTGAGTCAAGTCTACAGAGTGACTGAAAATCAGACAAAAGCCTACCTGTCTTTATACCATTTACAAATCTAGTGCACAATCTACTTGCGTCAGTCAATGTGAAATGGTCTCTAAATCCTTTTGTTTTTATCAACAATTTTTCTATTATTTCCTTCAATTAATCTCCAGTAATGCCTTTTGTCTGTTTCACTCTTCCATCTAAACTTGCACTCTTCTCCACATTACTACACAGAACAATATCACAAAGACTCCAAAATGTTTACACCCCTGATCTTGTCTGTTCGTTTATTTTGCTCCCTCCTCTCCTGTTATCGTTTATACTAGTGTGTTATCTATAAGGGGCCTGACTCATAGGTCCTACAGTCTTGTGGAGAGAAGATTTGTTTTTTCTTTTAGCGGTCAGGCGCCGGCTCCGTCCCGGAGTTTCTGTGGGTCACACAGGCTTATCGAGCTGACTCGGATAAGCTTGTCGCCTTTCCCCTGTCCCTCTCCAGCCTTCAGAAGGGGCGTCCACAGGTGCTCTCCCCTATTGGGTGTCGTGGGTCACACGTCCCTCAGTGAGAGTCAACTTGGAATATGGCCCGGCCCCTCCGTTGGTTTTACAAGACTGCAGACCGGTTTAGGGCTCAACCAGGCCCAGGTTTTTATCAACAAGCTTATTATCCTTCAGGGTGGAGGATTTAGATACTGTATCCGGATGTACTATTACACCCTGATACTATACTGTACCTGTCCCTGTTTCCCTAAACAGGCGCAGGCCTAACTCCCCAGAGCTAGGTCTTGGTGGACACTGTATCAAACGTTTCTTACCGTTCCTTGACACTGTACCGTGCCCCGAGACACTGTATTCTGCAAACGATACTGTATATCCCCTATATACTGTTACACAAAATACTGTACCGTGCCTCGTCCCTATCTTTTCCTAAGACAGACGCTTCACTCTCTACACGTGTTAACCCCCCATGCAGAAGGACCCTTGTCTCTTTAAGTTGTTCATTAAATTTGGTAAGCTTTTGGAAGCAGCCATTACCGGCACAAATAATGGGCGTCTCAGCACTGATCTCCTCACAGAAATATCTATAATAAACCAAAATATTGCTTACCTCTTAGTGGCCACTTTTCTGTGAGAAGTCCAGAGCCGGGGCCCACCCTGCGTTGAGGCCACTTGCTTTATCCAACCCTGTTCGTGATGCCAATTATTCTCTGTGGTGGCCAGTGATACAGAGAAAATGCAAAAAAGTCAATGAGACGAGGATCCTTCAAAATAAGACTTTTATTGACGTATCAACAAAGTCTGAGTCAGGTCTGCAGAGTGACTGAAAATCAGACAAAAGCCTCCCTGCCTTTATACCATTTACAAATCTAGTGCACAATCTACTTGTGTCAGTCAATGTCCTGCTGTTAATCAGGGTCCTGATTGATCAGGACATGTTGGCGGAGCAGGAGCCTCTCTATCGATGTAAGGATGACGTTAGGATGTCTTCAGTCATCGCCCTTTGACAGTCTAATGGTTGTCTTGATATGCTGCTACTACTGCTGCTACTGTTTTCTGCAGAATAATGGTGTCACTTACATGATGGAATGTCACTTATCATACGTTTGGGCATAAACAAGTTTATCTTCTACTTGTTGTGCTTACACCGCCCCGAGCTGCCTCCCCGGCACGTTGAAGCCACTCCCCCAGCTCGGACGTGCCGGAAACATCCGAGCGCTCGGCTCGCGCTCTGAGGAGACGAGCGCTGCACTGCACCAGGTGTTTGCCATCATCCATCAGGCACACCTGTGGCAATCAGGCAGCCTTCTACAAGAAGCCTCCCAGAACGTCTCTCAGTGCTTCGACGTACTGAACCCTGCGGTAAAGTTCTGACAAGCCCTCCAGCGTTCCTTGCTGTCTGTTTATTCCCCAGTGTCTTATCTTCGTGTCTCTGTTTCCTCCCAAGACTCTCCCTCCGCCACTTCCACGGCTCCCCGCGTCTCCCTCGTCCCCAGCGACCTTCACGTTTCTCCCCGGACCTCTCCTGCGATCTCCCCCCTTGTCCCTCTATCTGGACCCCTCCTTTCGGACTCGACTTCCCGGATCTCGGACCTGGACTTTCTCGGACAACCCCTCTTGGATCACGGACTGGACTTTCTCGCCAGGTGCACGCACATTTTTTCAACACCTCCTGGTCATTTACATACCGCACCACACATTGGCTAAGAACACTCACACATACTTATTCACGCAAACCACAGGACACCACACATAGTTTATTCACACATCCCACTAACAGAACGCCTTTTTTCACCATACATTTCCCTCCCACAATAAAACCTCCCTTTGTAGCTTTTGAAGTCATCTCGTGTCTGTCTGTCTTGGGTTTCGCCACACGGGTCAGGTTCTGGTGCGCGAGCACAACAGAACGTCGAAGCCATTATGGACCCAGGCAAACCCAAGGAGCGGACGGTCCCTGTGACGCCCCAGAGCTCCGTCCCCCTAGAGGCAGTAGTAAGAAGTCACAGTTGCCAACTTGCCTCTCTCTGCTCAGAGCTTACTACTGCCTTCACCCGTGTCACCGGAGAGATCAGCGATCTTCAGTCCGGCTCCCAGGCCGTGACGAGCGCGTTAGATGCCCTCACCGCGCAGATCGCTGCACTCTCCACAGCGGTCTCCAGGATGAGCGACCACCCTGCCCTGGCCTCGGTCTCTGCCCCCAGCTCGGCCTCCGGTTTCCCCGTTCCTGGTCCCGACGTTCCCCCTCCGAGTCAACCCCCACTGGACCCCCGGTGCGAGCCTAACCTCCCCTGCCCCAAGGCCTTCGGTGGGGAGTTCGAGCTGTGCAGGGGTTTCCTTGGTCAGTGTGAGCTCCTGTTCAAACACCAGCCAGCTAGGTATAGGACAGGAGAGACCAAGGTAGCCCTTGTCCTGTCCCTCCTCACCGGCAAAGCCCTCAGCTGGGCCATAGCGGCGGTAGGCCATACCGAGCAGCTCGCCTCGGACTATGGTGCCTTCCGCCGCGAGTTCAATCTGGTGTTCGACCACCCAGCTGACGGGCAGGACGCTGCCGGCCGCCTCCATTCCATCCAACAGGGAGCCAGGTCGGTGGCAGATTATTCCCTGGAGGTAAGGATACTCGCGGCAGACAGTGGGTGGGATGACACTGCGCTCAAGAGCGCGTACAGGAGGGGGCTGAGCGAGCCCATCAAAGATCTTATCGTTCGGGACCGCCCTGCCTCCTTCAACGAGCTCGTCATCCTCGCCCTCCAGATGGACGAACGGCTGCGGGAGCGGCGCCAGGAACGCGCCCCGCGCGCTGGCCCCTCCCATAGACCAACCCCCGTCCGTCCTACCGGTGCCTTCCCTGGGTCAGCGTCCCGTGGGCTCTCTCCACCCTCACACTCCCCCTCGCAACCCTGGGTGGCTTCTGGATCCAGGCCGGAGGAGGAGCCCATGCAGTTGGGTCGGTCACGGCTCCCGCTGGAAGTTAGGGAGCAGAGGATGCATGGCCACCTCTGCCTCTACTGCGGGAGGTCGGGCCACTATATCAAGGCCTGCCCGACTCGCCCAAAAGACCCGGCTCACTAGTGAGGGGTGTCCTAGTGAGCCTGACGACCCTTCCTCAGCCCCAGCCCAAGAAGGAGCACAACGACCTTTTTCCGGTCACTCTCACCTGGGGTAACCGCTCACTGTCTGTTGGTGCACTCCTGGATTCGGGGGCGGACGAGTGTTTGATGGACACCTCGCTGGCCCGGCAGGCCGGCATTCCACTCGTCCCCCTAGACACACCCCTCACAGCCCAAGCCCTAGATGGACGTTCACTTGGTAAAATCACACACAGCACTGCTTCCCTCACTCTTTCGGGTAATCACGTGGAAGCTATCCGTTTCTTGGTTTTGCGCGCCCCTGGTGTTAGGAAGACCGTGGTTGGAACGGCACGATCCCTACATCTCTTGGTCTACTGGGCGGATTTTGGGTTGGAGCGTTGCGTGTCATGCCAACTGCCTTCGCTCCGCCCACTCCCCGTCCAGCGGCCTCAGACCCGTGCCTCCTCCCACGGATCTCACTGGTGTTCCTTCCATTTATCACGATTTAGCCCCTGTATTTAGTAAAGAGAGTACACTTTCCCTCCCCCCTCACCGTCCCTATGATTGTGCCATAGATCTCTTTCCCGGGGCCGCCCTTCCCACCGGTCGGTTGTATAACCTCTCCGTCCCAGAGAAGGAGGCTATGCGCAATTATATCAGAGTCCCTGGCCTCAGGAATCATAAGGCCCTCGTCTTCCCCGGTGGCGGCGGGCTTCTTTTTTGTGGCAAAGAAGGAGGGCTGCCTGAGGCCTTACATAGATTATCGAATGCTAAATAACATCACGGTGAAAAATAAATATCCACTCCCCCTTATGAGTTCCACGTTCGAGCCACTCACTCACGCCACGGTGTTCACGAAGCTGGACCTGCGCAGCGCGTACCGTCTGGTGCGCATCCGGGAAGGGGATGAATGGAAGACGGCCTTCAACACCCACCTGGGGCATTTCGAGTACCTCGTTATGCCCTTCGGCCTCACCAACGCCCCGGCCGTCTTCCAGGCATTGGTCAACGACGTGCTCCGGGACATGCTGAACACGTTCGCGGTGGTGTACCTGGATGACATACTCGTGTTCTCCAGGACTGAGGAGGAACACCACCAGCATGTCCGCCTGGTCCTCCAACGGCTGCTGGAGAACAGGCTCTTCGTGAAAGCCGAGAAGTGCGTGTTCCACTCCGCCTCCGTGGAGTTCCTTGACCACATCGTGGAGAAGGGGCTCGTCCGCACTGACCCCAGGAAGACCCGAGCGGTGGAGGAGTGGGCACGGCCCACCAACAGGACGCAACTCCAGCGCTTCCTGGGGTTTGCAAACTTCTACCGGCGCTTCATCAGGGGGTTCAGCCGTGTGGCCGCCCCCCTCACTGCACTCACCTCCAACCTCCGCCCCTTCTCCTGGACCTCGGAGGCGGAAGCCGCCTTCTTGGCCCTGAAGAGGCTGTTCACAACGGCTCCGGTGCTCGCCCACCCGGACCCGTGCAGACAGTTCATCGTGGAGGTGGACGCATCGGACACGGGCATCGGAGCCGTCCTCTCCCAGCGGTCGGAGGAGGACCAGAAGATCCACCCGTGCGCCTTCTTCTCCCGGCGTTTCAGTCCTGCGGAGAAGAATTATGACATCGGCAACAGGGAGTTGCTGGCCGTCCACGCCGCCCTAGAGGAGTGGAGACACTGGCTGGAGGGAGCAGGGCAGCCGTTCATCGTATGGTCCGATCACAAGAACCTGACCTACGTACGGACGGCTAAGAGGCTCAACCCCAGGAAGGCGCGCTGAGCTCTCTTCTTCAGCCGGTTCGACTTCACCCTCACCTACCGCCCGGGCACCAAGAACGTCAGGGCAGACGCCCTCTCCCGTCTGTTTCCCGAGGGGTCCCCTGACGCCCCAGACACCATCCTTCCCCCGGCCCGGGTGGTGGGTGCCGTCACCTGGGCCATCGAATCAGTGGTGAGAAGGGCCCAGCGCGCCCATCCCGACCCAGGCAATGGACCCCGGAACCGGCTATTTGTGCCTCCCTCTGTCCGGCCCCAGGTGCTGGAGTGGGGCCACTCCAGCCATCTTGCCTGCCACCCCGGTGTCTACCGAACGGCGGCCTTCATCCGCAGGGGTTTCTGGTGGCCCACCATGGAGGCAGACACCAGAGAGTTCGTGGCAGCCTGCACCACCTGCGCCCGCAGCAAGGCTCTCCGTCGCCCTCCAGCAGGTCTCCTGCGCCCCCTTCCTGTCCCCGGCCGACCTTGGTCCCACATTGCCTTGGACTTCGCAACTGGCCTCCCCGTGTCCCAAGGCAATGACACCATTCTGACCATTGTCGACCGGTTTTCCAAGGCCGTCCATTTTGTTGCCCTCACCAAACTCCCCTCTGCAGCCGAGACGGCGGACCTTCTCGTCTCCCACGTCGTCCGACCTCATGGGATTCCCCTGGACATTGTCTCTGACCGTGGTCCCCAGTTCACTTCGAAGGTATGGCAGGCCTTCTGTAAGGGGATTGGGGCCACGGTCAGCCTCTACTCCGGGTATCACCCCCAGACCAATGGGCAGGCAGAACGGGCCAATCAAGCCCTGGAGGCGGCTTTGCGTTGCGTTACCACCAGCAACCCCGCCTCCTGGAGCAAGTACCTGCCCTGGGTGGAGTACTCGCTCAACTCCATGGAGAGTTCGGCTACCGGTTTGTCCCCCTTCGAGTGTTCCCTGGGCTATCAACCCCCTCTGTTCCCCCATCAGGAGTTGGAGGTGGCGGTCCCGTCCACGAGGGCCCATCTCCGCCGATGTCGGCGCGTTTGGAAGACCGCCCGGGCCGCTATGTTGCGAGCTACAGAGCGGGCCCGGCGCAGCGCCAACCGGCGGAGAGTGCCGGCCCCAGCTTATCGACCTGGCCAAAGGGTATGGCTCCTGGCCCGGGACCTGCCCCTCCCTACCCTCAACCGGAAGCTGGCTCCCCGCTACGTCGGTCCCTACACCATCGACCGCATCGTCAACCCTTCGGCGGTGCGTCTCCATCTCCCTACCTCACTCAAGATCCATCCCGTCTTCCATGTCTCGCGCCTCAAACCGGTAGCCACCCCCCAGGGTCCTCGACGGTGGTGACATGGTCTGGGATGTCGACCAGCTGCTCGCCGCCGGGGGCGTGGGTACCAATACCTGGTGGACTGCGTTGGCTATGGGCCCGAGGACCGCAGCTGGGTTCCCCGGTCCTACCTGGCCGACCCTGCACTCCTGGAGGAGTTCTATCGGGCCAACGCCATCGGACGGTCGCCCGGTGTCTCCCGTAGGAGGGGGGGTCCTGTTGTGCTTACACCGCCCCGAGCTGCCTCCTCGGCACGTTCAAGCCACTCCCCCAACTCGGACGTGCCGGAAACATCCGAGCGCTCGGCTCGCGCTCTGAGGAGACGAGCGCTGCACTGCACCAGGTGTTTGCCATCATCCATTAGGCACACCTGTGGCAATCAGGCAGCCCTCTACAAGAAGCCTCCCAGAACGTCTCTCAGTGCTTCGACGTACTGAACCCTGCGGTAAAGTTCTGACAAGCCCTCCAGCGTTCCTTGCATTCTGTTTATTCCCCAGTGTCTTATCTTCGTGTCTGTTTCCTCCCAAGACTCTCCCTCCGCGATTTCCACGGCTCCCCGCGTCTCCCTCGTCCCCAGCGACCTTCACGTTTCTCCCCGGACCTCTCCTGCGATCTCCCCCCCTTGTCCCTCTATCTGGACCCCTCCTTTCGGACTCGACTTCCCGGATCTCGGACCTGGACTTTCTCGGACAACCCCTCTTGGATCACGGACTGGACTTTCTCGCCAGGTGCACGCACATTTTTTCAACACCTCCTGGTCATTTACATACCGCACCACACATTGGCTAAAAACACTCACACATAGTTATTCACGCAAACCACGGGACACCACACGTAGTTTATTCACACATCCCACTAACAGAACGCCTTTTTTCACCATACATTTCCCTCCCACAATAAAACCTCCCTTTGTAGCTTTTGAAGTCATCTCGTGTCTGTCTGTCTTGGGTTTCGCCACACGGGTCAGGTTCTGGTGCGCGAGCACAACACTACTGACGTTATGTCCTGGTTATATGGCCTTGTGCTACTTGCCACACTTGTTTGTCACTCTAGTCACATGAAATGACGGATACCCACATGTGCCCTTACGTACTACCAATGAGAGAGTGAGTTTCACTGTATTTATGTACAAATGACAAATAAAGAGTATTCTAATCTTCTATTCAAGACAGAGAGGATGAGAGACTCAAATTATGATAGGAGTATATTAAATCTGGGCAAGCAAATCTTTTTTTTAACCAAGGTTTATTTTCAGTTTTCAAATACAATCCTTAATGTAAATAATGAGCTAAAACTCCAAAACCCCTACCGCTACCCCACCCACCCTCCCTACAGACACATCGAAAATACCCCTAATGTTCCTACCACGTTTGGCATGCTATTCAAGATGTCAATTAAGTTAAATAAAATCAAACAGTAACAAATATATAAAGTAAGTAAGTAATAAGTTTAAATTAAATGGGCAAAAGAACACGGAAAAAAAATTAAAGAGAAAAAGAGGATAGACGAGAGAAAATTGAGATCGAGATGGCAATCTGATCAATATCAGCTGCTGACCGAGGATTCAACTCCTTCCCAAAGTCTAAAAGGGATCCCATGTAGAGTGGAATTTGGATGTAGATATTCTCATGGTGTCAGGGAGACGTTAAGACAGGCACTGGATGGTAGTGAAGAGTTGCCGGATGGCTGGGCAAGCACTCCAGAAATAGTGAGTGAGACAGCTAGGGAAGGTACTTGGTGTGTCATCTGGAAAGAGGAAGGAAGACAATGAGAGTTAGTGGTGGAATGAGCAAGTACAGCAAAGTATACAGAGGAAGAGGTTAGCAAAGAACAAGTGGGATAAGTAGACACGTTGGTCCTTGACTAACGGGTCGGACCCTTTAGTCGAATGGTTAACGTTGTCGCTTGCGGTGCAGGAGATACGAGTTCGCGTCCCGGTTGTGGCGACGGTATCTCGGACTGCCCCCCGAATTCGCTACATTGGTGTCAGAAGTGGGATGGAGCGACCGTAAGGCCATCGGAAGCGTAGACTCCCTGAGGCGTGAAGGAGCTGATATGCTTAAGCGCGGGGACGCTCTTCCCGAAGGAGGGGGTAGTGTAACGTGCATGGATAAGTAGACACGTTGGTCCTTGACTAACGGGTCGGACCCTTTAGTCGACTGGTTAACGTTGTCGCTTGCGGTGCAGGAGATACGGGTTCGCGTCCCGGTTGTGGCGACGGTATCTCGGACTGCCCCCCGAATTCGCTACAGTATGATTGTTAACATTCAGAAAAACGTCAGTCATACGATATTGAGCTAAGACAACTGAAAAGGTTTAGCTAATGCTAAACTAGTGGAACCTAAAAAGACTCACTGGCCGATCGGCCAGGGGGGCGCCCCCTTTATTCAAACGGTTAGCGACGTCGCCTCGTGGTGCATTACAACCCTGGTTCGAATTCCGGAGTAGGGCGGCAAAAATAAGCTCGGTTACATTGGTGGCAGCGGTGGGAATCGGAAGTGTTCAGAAGCGTGCAGATCCCCACAAGTCTGTCCGGAGCGCGGGAGTAACGAAGCGCGAGGGCGCGCTTCTGGGAGAGGGTGACTACTGTGACCTACAAAAGACTCACTAGCCAATGGTTCAGGGAGGCGCCCCCTTTAGTCGAGCGCTTAGCGATGTCGCCTAGAGGTGCAGTACAATCCTGGTTCGAATCCCACAGAGGGCAGAAAAATAAGCCCGGTTACACCAGCGTAACGTTACCATAAATCAACTAGCTTAGCAACTTAACTTCACAGCTGTAGATGGAGTTTTCAGAGAAGACTTTATATCCTCACTCAAGCTTTTGAAGGGGCTGTGAAACTCTGAGGATATTAATCTTGGAAGGCTGACCGAGGGGGTTGTGAATTTCGGTCCATCGGGCTCGCTTCCCACTTTGGCGGAAATTATTTAAGACAACAAACGTCGGACAGGAAGTGTGGCCACAAGCATGTAAAAGGCCTACCATTGAAAGATACAAGTAAGCAAGGAATCTACTGTCTTAACTGAGCTCAAGTCAAAACCTTTATTTGGCAAGAAAGTAAAGACATTTAGGAAATGAAGGTATTTCCTGAAGGTATTTCCAATTGTGAAACATTTGCAGATAGTGAGTCTATTGTATAATAGTCACATATATTAAGTATCACAATTCCTGTCACGGCAGCAGCTACATACACAAAATGTATGTAAGTGCATAAAAAACAGTTATGATAGAAACGGTAAAGCTGTTGAATAGAGCGTGAAACTGACATTCATCTTTATTTAAATCTATGCAGTCAAGTTCACAGGATCCCTCAAAATGCTCTGGAGCAGGTTAGGTTTGTTTCTTCCTTTCTTGCTGTCTGACTTACACCTGTTCTTTTAAACACACACACACACACACACACACATACACACACACACACACACACCATTTATATTCCTGAGGCCAAATAAATGTCCTCCAACCACCACTCTGGAGTGCAAATTATTCACCGAACAGAGCCAGCAGCTCGTTGTCTGTCTGGCAGCTCTTTGGAAAATGAATTGGCAATTGCAAGGCCAAGGAGATTGCCAATATTTCATTATGACATGTCAACTAGGATGACAAATATATTTCCTCTCCTTGCTGGGAAGTCTAAGGTGAAGGGACTTGGCAAAAGGACAGACGAAAGCATAGAACAGGAAACATCAAGTCAAGTCAGTATTATTTGCATAACTCATTATCGCAAATTTGCCTCAGTGGGCTTTAGATCAATACAACATTCTGTCCTTAGTCCCTTGCATCGGATAAGGAATAATAATAACCCCTGAAAATCCCTTTACCTTCCTGCACCGTCATCTCCAGGGTGAGGTTCGGGGTGAGTTGTAGCTTGCGAGACAGTTCCTTATCCTGGATTCATACCACGATTCGGTCCCTAATGTCTTTATCACATTTAGCTCAGAAATCACAGTGCTCCGAAAGCTCATACAGAGCGCGAATAAATGTCTTCACTCTCTCCCCTGCACGCTGCACCCGCTGGTAAAAACAGGCTCTCTCGTGGATGACGTTACGCTTCGCTATGAAGTAGGCGTCAAACTTCTCCACTACCACCACAGTCATAGATACCCTGTGACGTTACTGTTTTTTTTATCGCCGCCATCTTCGTGTCCAGGTCTCAGCTGCACAACCACTACTGCCAGAGTAGACTAGTTGTGATTCTAGAGTCTCTAGACATGTAGTGTATGGAGATACACATGAAAGCAAATGTTTTCATTTGCAGTAATATGTATTTTATGCTTGACCTCTGACCCTCGATGTCTATTGGTTGTGTATGTTGTATAAATGTACACGCGCCACTCTGGTGCGCGCCCTTGGAAGAAGACAGCGCAAGAGGGTCATTCATGTGTTTTTGGGCCTGCTTAACGCAGTCGTTTTGTAATGTTACTATGGTCTAGCAAATGAAAGAGGAAGACCAAGATACACCTTGATCGTTGTATAATCCAGTTATCAAAGGGAGGCGGTCTACTGGACATTTGTCTTCCCACCCGCCTCGGACCAAAGGCGGCCCGGAGGTGAACTTTGTGGACCAGGCAGACGCAACTCGCGAACCGGACTCAGGGACTGATTCTGAACAGCGAACTGATATGAGGCTGTATTCAGTAGAGACTGAGTGTGAGTATGTGAAACCTTACAAGGTGATGGTAGAATGCAGTGGTGTTAGGATGGACATGGAGGTAGATACCGGGGCAGCCATGTCAGTTATCTCAGAGAGCTGTACAAATCCAAACTGGAAGGGTGGAAACTGCATTCATGTGACGTTACATTGAGAACATACACAGACCAACCGGTAGCTTTGTGGGGTAAAATCACTAGTGAATGTGCAATGTGGGAAGCAGCATTTACAGCTGCCTTGCTAGTGGCCCGTGGTAGAGCACCGGCGCTGATGGTGCAGGATTGGATTCGAGTGCTCAGCTTAGATTGGTCAAAAGTGAATGGCGTTGCCGCATCTGAGCCAGTGGAGCAAGTGTGCTCAGAGCACAGAGCAGTTGTCAGCGCAGAGCTGGGCCGTGCAAAAGGCCTCACTGCATCCTCGCGTGTATCCCCGGAAGCTGTACCAACATTTAGCAAAGCGAGGCCGGTACCTTATGCACTGCGTGCAGCCGTGGATAACAAGTTAACCGAACTCGAACAACAGGAATGATCTCTCCTGTGCAGCACAGTGGATGGGCTGCACCGCTAGTGTGCATTCCGAACAAAGATGGGTCGGTGTGCATTTGCGGAGATTATAAGGTGACGGTAAATCAGTGGCTTGATGTAGATCAGTACCCACTTCCAAAACCGCAGGATTTACTCTCCACTTTAGCAGGTGGAAAGCATTTCACTAAACTTGACTTGACGCAGGCCTACACTCAGCTCGACATGGAGAGAAAAGTAAGCCGTTTCTCACCATCAATACACACACAGGTCTCTATGTATGCAACCGCTTGCCACATGGGGGCGCTAGCGCGCCCGCTATTTTCCAGCACACTATGGATGAAGTATTACAAGGGCTTGTTGGCGTGGTATGCTACTTAGACGATATGTTGATAACAGGAACAGATACAACAGAACAATCTTAAACAAGTGTTACAGAGACTGGAAGAACATGGGCTGAGGCTTAACAAAGAGGAATGCGCCTTCTTTCAGAACAGTTCGGCCTACCTCGGGCATGTACTTGATGCCGAGGGTGTGCGCCCAGTTAAAGAGGAAACTGAGGCTATTGACAAAGCTCCTGTGCCGAAAAATGTGACAGAATTGAGGTCGTACTTAGCCATGCTCAATTACTACGGCAAATTTATACCAAACCTGTCCAGCGAGATTAAGCCTATGACTGAGCTCCTACATAAAGATAAAGAGGGGTTGGACAAGAAAATGTCAAGAGGCGTTTGAGCGTACTAAAGCACAGCTTGTAGCCGCGCCAGTGCTTACACATTATGATCCTAAACTGTCTGTAATTTTGGCATGTGATGCTTCGCCTTACGGCATAGTTGCCATGATTTCACATCAGTTTCCACACAACAGTGAGAAACCTATAGCCTACGTGTCTAGGACACTCACTAAAACAGAAGTCAACTATTCTCAGATAGAGAAAGAAGCACTTAGTATCATCTTTGGGGTGACCAAGTTTAATGACGATCTGTATGGACAAAGGTTTACTCTGCTTACAGACCACAAACCACTCCTAAAGATACTAGGGCCCAAGACTGGAGTGCCTACACTGGCAGCAGCTAGGCTGCAGAGGTGGTCATTAATTTTAGCAGCATACCAGTATGACATACGTTACAAGCCATCCTTACAACATGCAAATACGGATGCATTATCGCATTTACCACTACAGACTAAAGAAGCAGACTCACATTATAGTTCTGTGTTCTGGGTCTCATTCTTGGATAAAGTGCCAGTGTCCTCACAAGAGATTGCAAAAGAGACAAAGACTGATGCAGTATTACAGAGAGTGAAGCACTTCACATTGAATGGTTGGCCAAAGCATTTGAATGAAGATGAGTTAAGGCCATACTTCATAAGAAACACTGAACTGACTGTTGATTCTGACTGTGTGATGTGGGGTTTCTGGGTAATCATACCAGAGGTGTTAAGACCACAGATGTTACGTGAATTGCATGAAAATCACCAGGGAATAGTAAAGATGAAGGCATTAGCCCGTAGTCACTTTTGGTGGCCAAACCTTGATTCTGACATAGAGTCACTGGTAAACAGACACCAACCTGCCACAGCTTGTTCACAACTGGAGCTGGCCTAACCATCCTTGGCAGAGGATACCCATAGATTATGCTCAGAAGGGAAAGTTCAACTTCCTAGTGGTCACTGATAGCTATTCACGTTGGCCAGAAGTAGTTCTGATGAGTAGCACTACATCTGAAAAGACCTTAGAAGTTTTGAGGGGATACTTTGCCACTTGGGGTCTTCCAGATGAACTTGTGTCTGATAATGGACCACAATTTGTATCTGCTGAGTTTGCAACATTCCTGAAAAACAATGGGGTGAAACACATTAAGAGTTCTCCTACCACCCAGCTTCTAATGGGGCTGCAGAGCGTTTGGTGCAGAAGCTGAAAACAGCTCTTGGAAAGGGAAAGAGTAGCAATATGACGTTGCAGCACTGCATACACACTTTCCTATTCTGTTATAGGAGGACACCACAGTCTACTACAGGGAAAACACCTGCAGGATTGTTTCTCAGACGTCAATTCAAAACCAGGTTGTCTCTCACCAAACCTAATTTCACAGAGTCCATGCAACAGAGACAGGACAGTCAACAGTCCAAGCAAGCAGATAAGTTGGCACAAGTCAGACACTTCCTACCAAAACAGAAGGTGTTGGTTGGAAACCACAGGGGAGAGGAAGGTGTTAAATGGGTGCCTGGGTGCATTGTAAAGGCACTTGGTCCTGTCACATATCTTGTGAAAGTGTATGGAAAGGTGTACAAGAGACATATCAATCAAATGATCAATACTGAGATTGAGAACTGTAATGTGTCAAATGAATCTGATGATGATCTGAGGGTTGTTCCACATGTACCACATGCATGTGGAGCAACGCCTGTAGACGTTCCAGAATCCACTGAGAGGGTTGTGCAGCAAGGATCCAGTGAGACTGCTCCCTCCTCAGTTGCAGAGGGTGTCCAGCAGAGGCCGCAGCGGCAGGTGAAGCCGCCTGATAGGTTACATCTGTGAGAACCCAGTTGTTGTTATAACAATGTCATGTTGAAAAGATGTAAAAGAAATGTTGTTGTACTGTAAATGTACTGGGTTCAGATTTCCGGGGAGGAGTGTAGTGTATGGAGATACACACGAAAGCCAATGTTTATATTTGCAGTAATATGTATTTTATGTTTGACCTCTGACCCTCTATGTAGCGGTTTGGTTATCCACCCGTCTAAATCTCCCTCCTCTTCATCCTGCCAGCTAACCGCCTTCCCCCTGCCCCTAAACCCCCCCACTCCAACTCCCTCCCCCCAAATGCTCAGAATCATCTGAAATGCCGGGAAAAGTGGTTTTTGCCATTTTTAGAAAAATGCATATTTTGCATATTTATGGATAATTATTATAATTATATTTTAATGTTCTGCTATTTTTCTGGTCCTTTCTGGAACAATACCTACCACCTCCAAAAAAAATTAGGATCATAAGTGCATTTTTGCAAAAATGCATATTTTGCATAATGCCAAAACATTAGTCCCAGAAATTTTTTTTTATATAGGTGAAATAATCAAAGATTTTCAGAATCATCTGAAATGCCGAGAAAAGTGGTTTTTAGCCATTTTTAGAAAAGTGCATATTTTGCATATTTATGCATAATTATGCATCATTTTAATTTTCTGGGATTTTTCCCTTACTCTCTGAGACAACACCTACCACCTCCAAAAAGAATTAGGATCATAAATGCTTTAGTTATCGATCCCGCTATCTACACTAACTAACTAACACACACACACATTACGAAAATATATGAGTAGATGCATTTTGGCAAAAATGCACTTATGATCCTAATTTTTTTTTTGGAGGTGGTAAGTATTGTTCCAGAGAGGACCATAAAAATACCATAAAATTCAAATAAGTATGCATAATTATGCATAATTATGCAAAATATGCATTTTTCTAAAAATGGCTAAAAACCAGTTTTCTCGGCATTTCAGATGATTCTGAGCATCTGGGGGAGGGAGTTGGAGTGGGGGGGGGTTTAGGGGCAGGGGGAAGGTGGTTAGCTGGCAGGATGAAGAGGAGGGAGATTTAGACGGGTGGCTAACCAAACCGCTACATTGTAGCGGGGTTATGCTATTTCAGATGATTTTGAGCATTTGGGGGGAGGGAGCTGGAGTGTGGGGGGGTAAACCACTTTTCTCGGCATTTCAGATGATTCTGAGCATCTTTGATCTTTTCACTTATATAAAAAATGTTTTCTAGGACTTAGAAATGTTTTGGCATTACGCAAAATATGCATTTTTGCAAAAATGCACTTATGATCCTAATTTTTTTGGAGGTGGTAGGTAGAAAAATAGCAGAAAATTAAAATGTAATCGTAATAATTATGCATAATTACGCAAAATATGCATTTTCTAAAAATGGCTAAAAACCACCTTTTGTTACGGCTCGCCCACCCCGCGCCGTGGCCCGCCCACCCCACGCCGGCAGCCAATCGGCTCTTCAGGGCCGGGCTTAGTCATCAGGGCTGGGCTTAAGTTTGGTGGCCTCCCACGCGCCCGTTGTCAGTTCATGTTTTAACCTCCCCGCAGTAGCGGCTACTCTTCCCTCGCGGTCCTTTTCTCTCCGAACTCATCCCAGCCCTTGGTTCATGTTTTTCCCTTGCAAAATTTCCCCGTGGAAGTATCCTGCCGTGTTCCCGTTTGGATTACCCGCGAGTTTTTTCCCTTTGGACTTTCCGTTTTTCCTTGTCGCTCATTGCCTTCCTATGTTTGACTATTTGTACGCGTAAGGAATAAAGTACGCCAGTTTTCGGCTCACCCCATCTCTGTCTGGTGTCGTGCGCTTGGGGTCTTCCACAAACCCTAACAGTACGAACTGACCATGACGACCCCAGCCGACACAGAGAGCGTACCGGCCAGTCCGCTTCGAGCGGCTCTCATCGGACAGATCCAACTGACTAACTCCCACATCCAGCAGCTAGAGGCGGCCTCCGCCGCGGTGAGAGATCTTCAGACTCGGGTCTAGCCCCTCCAGGCCTGTGTGGGTAACCTAACGAGCCAGCAGGCGGCGTTGGCGAGCCAACAAGCAGAGATCCTGCGGCAGTTGCAGACCATCACGGCGGCTCTCACCATCCAGCCGCCGGGCCAGCCTGCCCCTGGAGTCGTGGGTAATCCGCCCCCTGGGCCCGCTGCCCCGGTTAACCCTGTGGGGCTCAACCCAGTTCCCCGGGAGCCCTGCCTCTCCAGCCCATGACCGTTTGATGGTGACTTTGAGACCTGTGCCACGTGCATCATGCAGTGTGAGCTGGTCTTCCTGCACCAATCCAGCATGTTCACGTCTGATGCTGCCCGGGTCACTTACATGACCAACCTGGTCACAGGCCGAGCAGCTCAGTGGGCCACTGCTTCCTGGTCCATGAAGGCCAGTTTCTGCCTCACCTACGAGGCCTTTGAGGCGGAACTACAGAAGGTTTTCCACCATCCAGTCGGTGGCCAGCACCCTGGTGCTCAGCTGAGCAGTATCCAGCAGAGCAGTGGCAGTGTCACAGACTACTCAGTGGAGTTCAGGCTGGCCGCAGCTGAGAGCGGCTGGAATGTCCGGTCATTTCGGGTCACCTTCCGGAGAGGTCTCAGCGAGGCTGTCAAGGACCAGCTAGCCATCTGGGAGGAGCCCACCTCCCTCGAGGACCTGATCAAGCTCGCCATCCGCGTCGACGGACGCCTCCGGAAGAGGAGGCGCGAGCGAGCCCTGCGTGGATCCCCGTCCATTCCCCAGTCGTCCAGCACTCCTAACAGGATCCCTACTCCTGCTCGCACCACTTTCCCTGTGGCCGTTTCTCCCCCTGCGCCCCAGACCATGACGGGGGAGGAACCTATGCAGCTGGGGTGCATGCGCCTTAGTCCGGCCGAACGGGAGGCCCGGTTCAAGGCGGGTCAATACCTCTACTATGGCCAAAAGGGACATCTGATCAGCGGCTGCCCCACTCGGCCAAAAGACTAGGCTCACTGGGGCCCCAGGACATCCTAGTGAGGCGACCTTCCTGTTCCCGCCGTCCTGCCCCACAGAACCATCTAGTTAGCGTTACCCTGGCCTGGGCTGACCAGCGGCTCACGGTGGGTGCACTCCTCGACTCGGGGGCTGATGAGTATTTCCTGAACTCGGGATTTGCTGCCCAGGCTAACATCCCGCTAGAGACGCTGGAGAAGTCCATGGAGGCCTTCGCGCTGGATGAGCGCCGCCTGGCCAGCGTCACTCAATGCACCCACCCTGTCTCTCTCACCATAGCAGGTAACCATGTGGAGGGACTTCGGTTCTACATCATCCAGTCCCCGTTAGTCCCTGTGATCCTAGGGCCCTCAGGGTTCGTGCAGCATGAGCCACACATCGCCTGGGCCTCCTGTACCATCATGGAGTGGAGCTCCTCCTGTCATGCCCAATGTCTCCAGGCTGCTCCCGCCCCATCCCCCCGACGTGCCCCTAGTACCTCGCCTCCCGACCTCTCCTCTGTTCCCCCTGAGTACCATGAGTTAGGTGAGGTTTTCAGCAAGACCCGGGCCCAATCTCTTCCTCCTCATCGACCTTATGACTGTGCTATCGACCTCCACTCTGGGGCACCCCTTCCCAGCAGTCGTCTGTACAGTCTGACCATCCCCGAGAAAGCTGCGATGGACGAGTACATCTCCGAGTCCTTGGCAGCGGGGCTCATTCGGCCCTCGTCCTCCCAGGTGGCAGCTGGATTCTTTTTCGTGAAGAAGAAGGACAGGGGCCTCCGACCCTGCATTGACTATCGCCAACTCAATGAGATAACCCTCAAAAACAAGTACCCCCTTCCTCTCATGAGTTCCACCCTTGAGCCCCTCACCCAGGCTACAGTCTTCACTAAGCTGGACCTCCGGTGTGCCTATCATCTGGTCCGGATCCGGAAGGGGGGCGAGTGGAAGACAGCCTTTAAGACGCCCCGGGGTCATTATGAGTACCTGGTCATGCCGTTCGGCCTCACCAACGCCCCGGCGGTATTCCAGGCTCTCATGAATGACATTCTCCGCGACATGCTCGACGAGTTTGTGGTGATCTACCTCGATGACATCCTCATCTTCTCCAGGACCCTCGAGGAACATGTCCAGCATGTCCGCCGGGTACTCGAACGTCTCCTCCGGAACCGGCTCTTCGTCAAGGCAAAGAAGTGCCGGTTCCATTCCCCTTCCGTTGAGTACCTGGGCTTCGTCGTTAAGAGGGGACAGACCCTGGCCGACCCCCGCAAGATTCAGGCTGTGGTTGACTGGCCCGATCCCACATCACGGAAGGAATTACAGAGCTTCCTCGGGTTTGCGAACTTCTATCGGAGGTTCATCCGGAACTACAGCCGCGTGGCAGAACCTCTCACCAGGCTGACCTCCCCCTCCCAGCCGTTCATCTGGTCCCCGGCTGCCCGCTCTGCGTTCCAGTCCCTCAAGGAGAGGTTCACCAGCGCCCCGGTCCAGATCCACCCGACCCCAAGAGGCAGTTCATCGTAGAGGTGGACGCTTCGGACACCGAGTTGGGGGCTGCCCTCTCCCAGCGGTCAGCGTCTGACCAGAATGTCCACCCATGCGCCTTCTTCTCTCGCCGGTTCCTCCCCGCCGAGGAGAACTACGATGTCGGGAACCGGGAGCTGCTGGCAGTGGTGGCTGCTCTGGAGGAGTGGCGCCATTGGCTTGAGGGGGCGGAACAGCCGTTCACCATCTGGACGGATCATAAGAATTTGACGTTCATCCGGGCAACCAAGCGCCTCAATGGTCGGCAGGCACGGTGGGCCAGCTTCCTCAGTCGGTTTGACTTCACGCTGATTTATCGCCCCGGGTCCCGCAACACGAAGGCAGACTCCCTGTCCCGACAACACCCGAGGAGGGAGCCAGCTACAGAGGAGCCGACTCCCATCCTTCCTGAGGCCAGGGTGGTTGGAGTGGTTACCTGGGGCATCGAGACCGTGGTCAGGCAGGCATTGCGCTCCCATCCCGCCCCGAGCCATGTCCCTCCACGCCGCCTATTCGTCCCGGACGCAGTCCGGCCCCGGGTTCTCCAGTGGGGCCATGCCAGTCAGTTTGCTTGCCACCCGGGTGTTCACCGCACCTTCACCTTTCTGGCTCGGCGTTTCTGGTGGCCCACCATGAGGAACGACGTCAGGGACTTCGTAAGGGCCTGCTCCGTCTGTGCTCGCAGCAAGGCCTCTCACCCGGCACCCGCGGGTCTGCTGCAGCCCCTCCCAACTCCAAGCCGGCCCTGGTCCCATGTGGCGTTGGATTTTGTCTCTGGACTGCCTCCCTCCCAGGGTAACACTGTGATCCTGACAGTGGTGGACTGCTTCAGTAAGGGACTGCACTTGGTGGCCCTCCCCAGACTCCCATCGGCTTCTGAGACGGCGGACCTCCTGACGAGCCACGTGTTCCGTCTCCACGGCCTTCCCCTGGACGTCGTCTCGGACCGAGGGCCCCAGTTCGTCTCCCAGGTATGGCGGGCCTTTTGTAAGGGGTTGGGTGCCTCTGTTAGTCTCTCCTCTGGCTATCACCCACAGACTAACGGACAGACAGAGAGGATGAACCAGAGCGTGGAGTCTGCCCTCCGGTGCGTGGCCACCAAGAAGTCCAGCTCCTGGAGCCGGTTCCTCCCCTGGGTCGAATATGCCATCAACTCCCTGGTCAGCTCTGCCACCGGCCTCTCACCTTTTGAGGTGTGCCTGCTACCAGCCGCCTCTCTTTGATGCGCAGGAGTCGGAAGTGGCGGTTCCCTCTGTGCAGGCCCATCTGAACCGGTGTCGTCGCGTCTGGGAGGTAACCAGAGCTGCTCTGCTCCGGGCAGCTGAGCACACCAGTCGGGGAGCCAACCGACGCCGGTCCCCGGCGCCTACGTACCAACCAGGCCAAAGGGTGTGGCTGTCCTCGAAGGATCTCCCGCTTCAGTCCACCGCGAAGAAGCTGAACCCCCGGTTTGTCGGGCCCTTTGAGATCAGGAAGGTTCTCAGACCCGCGGCGGTGAGTCTGAAGCTTCCGGCTTCCTTGAAGACCCATCCCGTGTTTCATGTGTCTCGGGTTAAGCCTGTCTCCCACAGTCCTCTGATGCCTCCGGCCCCGGCTCCGCCTCCCCCTGAGATCGTGGATGGGCACCCCCAGTGGAAGGTCCGCCGGCTGCTGGACGTCCGGCGCCGAAGACGGGGGTTCCAGTATTTGGTGGACTGGGAGGGCTACGGTCCGGAGGAACGTAGTAGGGTCTCCCGCCAGCTCATCCTGGACCCTGGGCTGCTCACTGAGTTCCATCATTCCCATCCCGACAAGCCGGGCAAGTCGCCTGGTGGCTCCCGTGGAGGGGGGGGGGGTACTGTTATGGCTCGCCCACCCCGCGCCGTGGCCCGCCCACCCCACGCCGGCAGCCAATCGGCTCTTCAGGGCCGGGCTTAGTTATCAGGGCTGGGCTTAAGTTTGGTGGCCTCCCACGCGCCCGTCCAGTTCGTGTTGTAACCTCCCCGCAGTAGCGGCTACTCTTCCCTCACGGTCCTTTTCTCTCCGAACTCACCCCAGCCCTTGGTTCATGTTTTTCCCTTGCAAAGATTCCCCGTGGAAGTATCCTGCCGTGTCCCCGTTTGGATTACCCGCGAGTTTTTCCCCTTGGACTTTCCGTTTTTCCTTGTCGCTCATTGCCTTCCTATGTTTGACTATTTGTACGCGTAAGGAATAAAGTACGCCAGTTTTCGGCTAACCCCATCTCTGTCTGGTGTCGTGCGCTTGGGGTCTTCCACAAACCCTAACACTTTTTTCGGCATTTCAGATGATTCTGAGCATCTGGGGGAGGGAGTTGGAGTGGGGGGGGGGGGGTTAGGGGCAGGGGGAAGGCGGTTAGCTGGCAGGATGAAGAGGAGGGAGATTTAGACGGGTGGATAACCAAACGGCTACATTGTAGCGGGGTTCTTCTAGTAATCTTCATGTTCTGCTCAGAAGACTTCTCAATTCGCACTCAGGTTGCCACTGAGCTTCATCGGAGCTGGCGGGGGTATGTTCGCGGCCATGGCTATTCACTGCTGTTATTGCGGTACGGCTAGCTAGCATTAGCAAGCCAAAAAACTTGCAAAACTGCTCAATATCCCTTCAGCCACCAAATCGCGGAATCAGAGTTCCACTTCTGACATCATGTTTGAGTTAGTGGTGTGTAAAAACGAGGCATACTCCAAGTTAACAGTTAATGGGCTTTAGTGTCGAACTGTACGTATGTATCAACAATACAGCGATGAACTGACGCACGCAGAAGACTGCGTGCCTTACGTAACATTGACTACAGCTAACATCCACTGGGTGGTGCTATAATACCACCCGTAACAAGAGTGCTGACGTGCACGCTTCCGGCTCTTTATCTAGCTTTGTAGCTGTGCGAAAGCGCGTGAAGCGTTTCTTCCAGTCCGCCCACTCAGCTAGTTTCTCGAAGCAGAAATTATCTAGTGCATTAAACTTTGCCATCTTCCTTCCGCCACTTCTTGACACCGTGTAATAAACCCTTTCGGTGTTTATTGTTAAAATAATCCAATGTCCAGTCTTAGGATGCTCGTTTTGTTAACCTTTACTTAGCATAACTCAAGCACCACATTCACTATCACAATCGCCGTTCTGCCCACGTCCAACCCCCTTTACGGCTATGCCGCTCTGCTATACGTCACCCACACTGTCGCAAACAAGCATGCCGTTACAGTCATTTTAAGTCTTCCCGAATCATTGTGACATAACAGGGATATACAATAAATATACTGCTCAAAAAAATAAAGGGAACACCTAAAAACACAATATAGACCTCGATGAATGAAATATTTCAGCTGAAAATCTTTATTTATTAGACAGAGGAATGTGTTTAGAGCAAAATAACCGAAGAATGATCAATGGAAATCAAAACCATTAGCCCATTAAGGTCTGGATTCAGAATCATACTCAAAATCAAAGTGGAAAATGAGAACCTAGGCTGATCCAACTTCTGTGGAAATTCTTCAAGACGATTCAAAATGAGGCTCAGTAGTGTGTGTGGCCTCCACGTGCCTGTATGCACTCCTTACAACGTCTGGGCATGCTCCTGATGAGACGACGGATGGTCTCCTGAGGGATCTCCTCCCAGACCTGGATCAGGGCATCGGTCAACTCCTGGACAGTCTGTGGTGCGACATCGCGTTGGCGGATGGTACGAGACATGATGTCCCAGAGGTGCTCGATTGGATTCAGGTCTGGGGAACGTGCAGGCCAGTCCATAGCATCAATGCCCTCGACATACAGGAACTGCTGACACACTCTGGCCACATGAGGACGAGCATTGTCATGCATGAGCAGGAACCCAGGGCCCACTGCACCAGCATATGGTCTGACAATGGGTCTGAGGATCTCATCCCGGTACCTAATGGCAGTCATGGTACCTCTGGCTAGCACGTAGAGGTCTGTGCGGCCCTCCAAGGATATGCCTCCCCAGACCATCACTGACCCACCGCCAAACCGGTCATGCTGGAGGATGTTGCAGGCAGCAGAACGTTCTCCACAGCGTCCCCAGACTCTCTCACATCTGTCACATGTGTTCAGTGTGAACCTGCTCTCATCTGTGAAGAGCACAGGGCGCCAATGGCCAATCTGCCAACCAAGATGTTCTCTGGCAAAGGTCAATCGGGCTGCACGGTGTTGGGCTGTGAGCACAGGCCCCAATTCTGGACGTCGGGCCCTCATACCATCCTCATGCATTCTGTTTCTCACTGTTTGAGCAGAAACCTGCACATTAGTGGCCTGTTGAAGGTCGTTTTGTAGGGCTCCGGCAGTGCTCCTCCTGTTCCTCCTTGCACAAAGGACCAGATAGCGGTCCTGCTGCGGGGTTGTTGTCCTCCTGCGGCCCCCTCCACGTCTCCTGGTGTACTGGCCTGTCTCCTGGTACCTCCTCCATGCTCTGGGCACTGTGCTGGGAGACACATCAAATCGTCTTGCCACAGCACGCATTGATGTGCCATCCTGGATGAGCTGCACTACCTGAGCAACTTCTGTAGGTTGCAGATACCGCCTCATGCCACCTCTAGTGGTGAGGGCACTAGCAAAATGAAAAACTAACCAAAGATCGGCCAGAAAAGATGAGGACAGGCAAATGGTCTGTGGCCACCACCTGCAAATCCATTCCTTTTATAGGGGTTGTCTTGCAAATTGTCTAATTTCCACCTGGTGGAAATTAGACAATTTACCAACAGGTGAAATTGATTCACAAAGCAGTGTTGCTTCCTAACTGGACAGGTTGATATCTCAAAAGTGTGATTGACTTGGAGCTACATTGCATTGCTTATGTGTTCCCTTTATTTTTTTGAGCAGTGTATATCTTGCCTATTAGACAGGCCACTTCAACAAATCCGTTTGTGGGTGCCGAACCTTCTGATTGTTGGGACAATTGATGGATGCGCGTTTGTTGCACTAGCGAAATAGATGGTCCGCATAAAGAGAAAAATGGCAAACGAAGGTCAAAACCTTAAGCTACAACTTGAATACACCACCGTCTTACAGGTCAGCTGTTTCGGGGCATTATGGATTTAGTTTTACACTGGATGAAGATGGGGGAAAAAACAAGTGGATAGAAGCACTGGCGTAACATATTTATTATGGGCCCTGGTGCAAGCAACCCTCGTAGACCCCCCCATCTCTCTCTCACTCGCTCACACACACACACCACCACCACCATAGGTGGGTTCAGTAAGTAATTTTAGTAATTTATTTGTATAGCACCTTTCACAGATATACAATCACAAAGTGCTTCACAGCATAAAATATAACAAATAAAATGGAAATATCAAAGTAACAGACAAAGTTTACACAGATGAGTTATTGTAAAGGTCAGTACGTCAAAGATTGGCTCCACTTCAGAACCACGGAGAGCGGACGCACCACGGACAGAGTTGGGAAACCTAAACAGACGGTCTCTAAACCACATCAGGCTGTAATATAGCTAATAGCCTCGTCATTCGACAGTAACAGGGGAGCACACATCACACTCACAACCTGGTAGATTGCATGCTTTGGCACGCACGCAGCACACACTGCAGGCCTGTTTTGCGCAGCAGCTTTGAACATCCAAAAACATCATGGGGCAGGCCCTCAGCACCGACCAAACTCAGAAATTCTACAAGCACGGCGGCAAACCAGAAATACAATTTTAACAGTTTGGCACGGCGGCCCGGAAATCATATTGGCAAATTTAAAACACTTGAACTCACTTATTTGAATGGCATCCGACGAGCCTTGCGTTGAGCAAACTCCTCCACAATGTCCTATAAATCCAAGTCCCGGGCTCTGGTGCTCTCAATAGAAATGGTTGCTAGTCCACTCAGCCTCTCCTGGGCCATGCTGCTCCTTACGTAGTTCTTTATTATTTTTAATTTAGAAAAGGATCTCTCTGATGTGACTGGTAATGTCAAGAACAACAGGAGGGCAGTGCACACTTCACTGAAGGCAGATGTTACAGAGCTATGGTCAACATGAGGATCTTCGCTAGCTGAGAGACTGAGGCCTGTTGAGCAATCTCAGTTCTAAAACAGGACCTGAATGAAACGAGTTGTGCGGGAGAGGTACTGGATATGTCCCCGTTATACTTGTCAGACAGCCGCTTTCCCATTTCATATAAACCTTCATCGGGGGGTCAGGGGGTATATGGCCTCAAATGAATCGCTGGGTGAGCTGATTAATGACGATGTCCAGACTGGCGTAAAAAATGTTGACTCTAAAATAGCTCTCTGCGTCAGATAGGCGCTCATCTTCACACAGCCCATTAAACTGTCGTTTCACTTTCCGTGTTCTTGTGTTTTCGAATGTGCTTTGGGCTCCCCACTTGTCTGCGAGTGTCTTGGTGGTGACTTTAGCCTGGTCAAAGGCACCCCGGTATTCAGACAGCACCTTTATGGCGTTGTCAAGCAAACTCACTGCTTTGTGAATGTCTGCATTTGTGTCTTGCAGCATTTTGCTCACTGCATTCACACTCTCCAATACTTTTGTCTGGAGGACCAGAAGAAAAATAAAATTGAACTTCTCCATTGTTTTTTTCAAGCAAGCTGCTTCATCGCGTTCTTCCCTCTTGTTACTTGTCAGGGTTATCTTTGTCAGTGCCTTTATAACATCTGCATATCTATATCGAATGGCAGAAAGCGATTCGTACCTGGACGACCAATGGGTGGGGCATAGTCGTTTTAATGTTACATCTGGGTGCCCTGAGCTGTCTGTGGAGATGCTGCCACTGAGCATAGCCCATCTTTTAATGCTGTGTGCAAAAAAGCAATACAAATGTTCCACGTCTTCATAAAACTGCCTCATCTCTGGGATGTTTTTTTACGGCGTCATTTAGAGCCAGGTTTCGATTGTGAGCCGCGCAATGTACGTACGTAGCGAGTGGCTCCATTTCTCTTATCCTGGCCTGAACTCCCGAATAAACTCCACTCATGTTCGCCGCTCCATCATAGCCCTGCCCACGATATATCAAGACCATTCTTTGTGATGCAACTGGGTATTTTATTCTGCAGTTCGCTTGCCGAAGTGCCAGATGTCTCCTCAAAACCAAGAAAAGCCTCAATCACTTTGACATCGATTGCTATATCCATCGGATCTCTTACTATTTGACATATCTGAACACTTGGCTAAGCTGGTCTCGCTTTGACACATCTTGTGTGGTAATTACCGAATAAAACGGTTCTTCGTTAATTTCATCAGTGATGGTTTGTTTAACTCGTTGTGACAATGTATATAATCAGTTCATTTTGGATGGCAGGGCTGAGGTATTTGGTTGACCCCTCAGGCCGCTTGATTAGTTCTTGCAGAACAGGGTCGTAGCTTGCCAGCAGCTCAATAATAACAAGGAAATTCCCGCTGTTCGGCTGTCCCAACCTCTCTCTATGACCACGGAACGCCAAATTACATGTCGCCAAAGTGAGTGTGACATTCACAATTGCACTCTAGCACTCGTCTCCAAAAGAGCGCTGCATTACGCACGTCCCTCTCCATCTGCGCGTCAATTGCGTCATTGAGCTTCCACTGCTCATACACCACACAGGCGCCAACGTGGATATGAGAGGACTCGTGAGTTTCGATCTTTGCTGACAAATGCGCTCAATCATCGATTCCCTTAACCCAAGCATTGTTGTAAAATGGCGAACTACGGTCTCCAAATAGCCAGCATGGCTCACAGTATACCCTGTCTAATTGTGGAGAGTAGCAAAGCCAGCTACGGGGAAGTTTAATACCGGCTTTGGTAGTCTTGTTATAAAACAAGAACCTGTGTTAACCTTGGCATCCTGCACATTCTCTTCAAAATTGCCCCTATCCGTCGAGTATGGTTGTCTAGGCTGCTGCGGTGCCTCATCCTCCTCAATCCCTGCCTGGTCCTGCTCTAGCTGTTCTGCCTGGCCCTGCCGAGGCTCTTCTGAACTGACATGGTGATGGTCCCTGTCATTTATTTCCCTTGTCATTTCTGTCTGGCTGCTAGTGGTGGGGGTGCTCACTTCAGCAGCTTCTGAGCTGTCATCATTGCTGTCTATCTCGGGCTGGTTAGGTCTGCAACGAAGACAATAGGCATTTTTTAAGTTTTAATAAAAAATCAAGTAATTTATGAAGCTACATTTTATGAAGCTACATACAGCCAACGTTGCTAGCTCGCTAGATAACGCTTTCAACATGCTGCTCACATAATTGAACATTGCTTGAAGTGCTGACGGCTAACTACAATTTCAGCTAATAGTAGTTTTGTTCCTAGATTTCAAACATTATAGTAACCACACACACAGAAATCCTAGGCTACTAGAGTTAGCTTGCTAGCCTACCTCCGAGGTTTCTCCGCCGCCGGGGTAACACTCCAGTCTGTGCCGAATGTTCTTCTCGCCCATCTCCATCAATTATACTGCTCTTTAAGAAAAATCCATTCAATTTCTGGAGTTTTGCTGTTCTTTCCTTTTTTTTCCTTGCTCTCCTTCCTCTTTTTACATCCACTTTTATGTGTGTAACTCATGCTTGCTTGATTGATTTTATGTTTCTAACGTTACGTAGGTAGGCTAGATAGGTAAATGATAAAACAAGCTATCATCACATACTCAAAACAGACACGTAACATTGGACTAGATCATACTTTTGTATGCGCAGCATCATTCCCTGCAGCCTTTTGGGTGCACTTAGTAGAGGTTTTCTCACTGTTGTTTCCAACGGCTTGTGATAACTTTGCACCATCACTTTTCGGCCGTATGTGTACTGGTGAAATCTTTCCATGCTAAAAACCATTGCTAAGAACTCCTTTTCTATTTGTGCATACCCACACTCTGTTTGAGTGAGTGCTCTGCTTGCAAATGCTATTGGCTTACCCATCTGCATGAGCGCTGCGCCTAAGCCTGTGTCTGAAGCGACACACTGCACTGTGAGTTCCTCATTTGTGTTGTAATATTTCAGTACTGGGACCTTTGCTATAGTCTCTTTCAATTTGAGGAAAGCCTCCTCGTGCTGTGCTGTCCAGTTCCACTCCCTGTTTTTGTGTGTCAAATCTCTCAACACTATGCACTGGTCTGAGAGGTGGGGACAAAACTTGGCTAGATAATTTACCATACCTAGCAGCCTTTGCACTCCTTTCACATCAGTCGGTGCCGGCATCTTCTCAACGGCAAGCACTTTCTCTGGATCCGCCCTGAGTCCATCAGCCGTCAGGCGGTGTCCAATGTATGTGGTCTCCTTTTGTCTCAGCTTGAATTTGTCTTTGTTCAGCTTGATGTTCTTTTGTCTGCATCTTTCAAGAAACAGTCTCAGTTTTCCATCATGGTCACGCTCAGCTTCCTCCTGTGTTTCCCCTTGGCCTGTGATCAGTACATCGTCAGCTATAATGTACAAGCCCGGTACACCGTCCAGCGCTTGTGTGAGCTTTCTCTGAAAGATTTCTGGGGCCGGACTTATCCCCATTGGCATCCTCAGCCAGCTGTAACGTCCGAGTGGAGTAGCAAATGTTGTTAAATAGCTGGACTCCTCCTCCAGCTGCACATGCCAGAATCCACTCTTGACATCACACACTGTGAACACTTTTGTTTTTGACAAGTCCAGTAAAATGTCCTCAATGGTTGGCAGTGGGAAGTGACTGCGCTTTAGAGCTTTGTTCAAAGGCTTGGGATCGATACACACTCTTGGTTTCCCACTTGGTTTCTGTACCACCACCATTGCACTGATCCAATCTGTACTGCCTTCCACAGGTGTTATGATCCCTCTTTGCTGTTGGTCCTGTAGCTCGTCCTTCAGTGGTTTCATCATGGCGACTGGGACCCGCCTCTTTGGCAGCTGTACTGGTTTCACTGTGCTGTCCACCTCTATTTTGTATTTTCCCTCGAGGCAGCCATCGCCAATGAACACATCAGCATACTCATCTTTAATTTGTCCCATTATCCACTGTCCTGTTGTTGTTTCTGTTGTGACAAATCTGTCTATTGTCATGATGTTTTCATATTGCACTTTTATCAATTTCATGGCCTCACTGGCTCTCCTACCCAGCAGAGGCACTGTACCAGCTGCATTCACCACCTGGAACTCTAAACGATATAGCTTGTTGTTTCTCGGGTTTCTTATTTTCACTTTACATTTTCCCAGTGGTTTTAATTTGGTTTTATTGTACATTACTAGTACACTCTTCGTGTGTTCTAATTTGGCATCTGGATTCAGCAGGTTAATTGGGATGATATTGCAACTGGCACCACAGTCTATTTGGAATTTGATCATGTTCTTGCCTAGAAGCATGCCAGCATAGAGAAGCTGAGTTTTCTTCATTTTCTCAGTTTCTTTTACACAGGTGATAATATCTTCATATTCATCACTCTCAGATTCAGTTGTTATTTTACTCACATATTTCTTTTTCCTTAGTTCCGGTTTTACTCTGCATTTTGCTGCAAAGTGGTTCTCTCTTCCACACTTTGTGCACTTCTTCCCAAACGCTGGGCACTTTTGTTTACTTTTCTCATGCGTTTTTCCACAATATCTGCACTCCACAGTGTTGCTCGTCTGTTTCCGATACTGTGCTCCTTGCACTGCGTGTCCCTCTTCCACCATCGATCCCGAGATGGTTTTCACATTGTACTTTGAGAGCTCAGCGGCTCTGCACAGCTGCAAACATGTGTCCAGTGTCAAGTTTTTCCTCTCGGAGCAGTCTTTCTCTTACGATTGTGTTGTTACCTCCACACACAATCCGATCCCGAATGAGCGAGTCTCTCACTGTCCCAAAGTTGCATGTTCTTGCCAACACTCTCAGTTCCATGACATAATGGTCTATATTTTCACTGGTGCCCTGGTTTTTTGTAAAAAAAACGATAACGTTCCACAGTCTCGTTAACGCTGGGGTCGCAGTGATCATCAAACTTCTTGATAACGTCATCTAACCTCCATGCATCCTTCGGTGTGTCGCCCAGTAACGTGTTCATAACTTCCCTACCGCTCTCCCCGACAAGATAGCTGAACAGTTTCACCCTCTGTTTGTCATCGGCGTCAGCCATGGCTAAATCCACATACAGAGCAAACTCGTCCCTCCAGGCCTTCCATGTCCTCGAAAGGTTGCTTGAGTCCAGACATAACGTTTGCGGTGGTTTAAGCCCATCCATGTCACACGGCAGTCTCACGCTAGCAGCTAATGCTAACATATACTGAACGTTGCTTAGCAACACTAACCGCTCTCCCGCTCCTAGAAACTTTTCCGCACCAAACTTCAAACCGAGTCGTCCGCCGCTGCCACCATGTTAAAGTGTGTTGTTTCCTTCTACTAATGAGACGTTACAACTCGTTTCAACCCCACGGGGCTATAAACTTTAATAATAACTTCGGCACGTAAGGTTATGCATCATGCTCGGTCCGTTATTCCAGATGCAACAACCTAAACGACCCCTGTGTAAACAAGGAACTAAACAATGGTTCCTATTGTTACAAATATCCTCGAGCAGTTCATTATGAAAGTGACTCTGTTTGTGTGGCACTTCATAATTTAATGTTTCTCAGTCGGTAAACATCCACGAGTTGAGGTTCAATAAACTGATGCTTCATTAATTAGTTTAAGGAACATATGTGTCTGTGATCTTTCAGCATTCTGGGCCGAGGTGTTGTGTTTGTAGCTTAACTGACACCCAAAACGACATGCTGACATCATCCCACAGCAGCGCTGCACAACATGTATTTGTTGTTGTTGGTTGGATTTTGTTTTTTGCTTTTTTGTGTGTGTGTTTCCAATGTGTTAATACAAATTTGAGAGGACCTTCATGAAAATAAGAGAAGTCTCTTAAATACAAGCGGTAGGAAGGTTCATCAGTTTTCCATTACTTCCATTACATATCTTTACTGAGTTTGTTCACGTCAGATACCATGTGACCTTTATGCATTAAAATAAGTCAAAATTACAGTTTTAAGGTGTTCTTATGTCTCCAACTGAATTTTTAATGTTGTTTAAATCACTACAAAAAACAACATTTCTATCTGTCGCGGTTGTTCTATAGCCCGGATAACTATGGATGGAGGCGGGGACTTTTAGGTGCGACAAACCGGGCTTCACCACCGTTAGCTAGATAGCTGCGCCAATGCTAGGGCTAGCCTGCTAGTTAGCTAGTTAGCCGTGTGCTAATGGGTTAGCAAGCTCACCTTGGGACCAGGGCTGGTGATGGAACAGGGCGGCTGAGCTCTAGGCGGGGCGGGAGATGGATGACTGCTCTCCGGGGTGCGTCTCTCTCTCTCTCTCTGTACTCTGGCTCCGGTGTGACCGGGTGAATGTCTCTCTCAGTCTCTCTGGGGAAGCTCTCGGGGGTAGTCAGCTAGCTACAGGTACCGAGGCAGTCTGCTGCTAACACTACCACTGCTAGCCACCGTATCTACTGTCTAGCCCAGGATACGCTAGGTTTCCCTGCTCTATCCCACGCTAAGGCGACAGTCTACGATATGGTTACTAAACAGTTCTGGCGCTTTGTCTCTCCCGCGGTGTCTGATATAGTTGCGTCTGTGACAGCGCGAGCTAACCTGTGATTGGTCCTCTAGCTGCACGAGCCCAGTGCAACATTCCAAGTACATCCCCAGGCATTTCCCACTACACTGCCCCCCTCCAGCACTGTTGAGTCCCTTCAACATAAATGAACAACAGACTACAAAGATCAGTCTGATTAATCTAACACGATAAACGGGACAGAACACCCGCGAAATGAACTAGGCCCGGAACAAAGGGCGTCAAACAAATGTGGGTGGTCGCTATCCATACTGGACTCTTGTGACTAGCCTAGTAACCCCCAAGTCAACTAGTCACGTCCGTCAAAGTTAGTCTAGGAGCCAGGCGGGCCTCCGGACTGGCCGGCCCCGTCTGGTGGTGTACGGGAAATGGGACTCAGCGGCGTCGGCTTCGTCTCCTTCTGGGTCAGGGGCGTTGGACTGCCCGCCCGGAGCACAGGCTGCTGTCCCACGACGTTGGGTGATTGTCGACTCGCCTGAAGAGTAGCTGGCAGCAGTGTGTTGGAGCGGCTGGAACCGAGCCGGGGAGCCTGGTGTGCTGGGTCCTCCATCGTCGTTTGCGTGGAACAGGTCCTCCAGCCGGAGATCAAGGTCTTCATCGATCTCCTCCTGCTCTGTCACTCCTTCGTACTCCTCTGTTCTCTGCGCCCCCGGCTCCTCCATGTCAGCAGCGGGAGGACCTCCTTCAGGTGTTTCCTGCGGCCCTATGGCTGGTGCTGGAGCAGACAACAGAGCATGGCGCCTCCGCTGAATCCAGACCGGCACGTCGTCTGAGAGGTAGGGTAGCAGTTGATCGTGGTGGAGGACTCTCTCCTTACGACCTTCCTGGACTCTGTACAAGACGTCTCCCATCTTCTCTGTGATGAGGCCGGGACCTCTCCACCGTGGCTTCAACTTTGGAGATTGACCCTTCTTCCTGGTGTCGTCCTCTTGTGGGGCCTGAAGCTCCTCTTCCGCCTCCACTAGCACGCCGAGGCAGGCTCCTTTCTTCAGCCTAACTTCTTTCGGCATCAGGTTACACAGTCGCACAGGGACGTGTGGGGCAACGTTGACCAACACACTGCCAGATGAAACTCCCTCGGTGAGGCCAGCAGGCTCCAGGACGGCGGAGATACCTGCCTTGGGGCTTTCCACCACACCCCAGACGTCCTGCTCGCTCTCCGCTGATAGTGTCAAAGAGTCCTGCAGCAGTACGCGAGAGACGGCGTACTCCCCCACGGACGTACCCACGATAACTGGCTCCCCTTCGACGTAGACCTGGCCTCCCCCGGATACAGTGACATGAGCGGCCAACATGAGATCTAGGCCCAGGAGGAAGGGGTCGCGGATGGGCGCGACGAACACATCCCATTCGATGGTCTTGGGGCCCAAGCGGATGGTCACCCTATACTTCGGGGTTTCAGCCATGTCTTTACCCTCTTCAGCGTTACGCAGAATGGCGATTCCGACGCTCGGCTGGTCGGCCAGATTTAATCGTTGGAATGTGTCTCGGGACATCACCGTGGCTTCGGCCCCTGTGTCAACGATGCACTTCAGCTGCAGGCTGTTCACGGTGATGGGAATGACGAGACCGGGTCCATTCCCCGAGGCTCGGCCGAGATTGACTGATGGCTGCTCGCTGACCTTCCTCGGAGCCCTCGGGCTTGGTGACCGTGAGTTACACTCTCGCTTGAAATGGCTCTCCTCTCCACACTGGTAACTGTAATGTCCGTAGACGCCTTGTCTTACTAACATAAGAATAATTCAAGAACGAGCCGACTTTGTAGGTTCTTAACTGTGTAGCTTTTACTAGCGTTCATCCGAGTTACAACCTTCATAACATGCGCTTCTAACTTCCTGTATACGTCACACGCACTGCACGTACACCCGTGAGTAGGTCAAGTTAAACACGTGACCTTTCATTCATTACATCTCCCCCTCTAAGATGATTTTCTAACCTGTATATCACCCCCCTTTTCACAAAAAAAATAAAAAATCCCCCACAATACACAAGTCCATACGCCTCACAAATCCAGCCGGATTGCTGGCTTGCTCACCCTGCCAGAGCGAGTAACATATGGTGTGGAAGTTGGCATTTCTGCTGCTCGGGACTCATCCGTGTTTCCATTCTCCCCTGGAGTGACATGGTCAGGATCCCTGCTGACAAAGGTGAGTGTTTTGGGTGTGGCCAACAGGTGGCGCCTGTTCCTTCTGTAATGTTCACCTTGAGCTGTTTCCACTATGTAGGATCTGGGAGTGGAGCTCTGACTGTGAACTACTGCTGGCATTGTCCATGTTTTCTGTCCATCAGGTTTGGTGAGTACTGCGTCACCTGAGTTCAGTGGGCGCAGTGTCCGCACGCCGTTCCTGCGGTTGTAGTAGAAAGCCTGCCTCGATTTGGCTGTGGCGTCAGCGGTTTTGATCAGTTCCTCTTTAGGCCAGGCCGGTTTCAGGTTATGCTGCAATGTGGGTAAGGTGGTTCTGAGTCTCCTACCCATGAGCAATTCCGCTGGACTGGCTCCAGTGGAAGAAGAGGGTGTAGCTCTGTATGTCAACAGGGCGAGGAGAGGGTCTTCCTGCCTTAATATGCTTTTGGCTATCTGAACAGCCCTCTCTGCCTGTCCATTACTCTGGGGGTAGTGTGGGCTTGAAGTCACATGGATGAAATCATAATCCTCACTGAACCTCCTCATCTCTTCTGAAACTAGCTGTGGCCCATTATCACTAACTACAATTTCAGGGATACCAAAACGTGCAAATGTAGCCTTCAGCCTAGCTACAACCTGACTGCTAGTAGTTGTTGGTAGATTTAGAATCTCCAAAAACCTGGAATAATAGTCAGACACTATCAAGTAGTTTTGCTTTTTGTACTCACACAGGTCTATGCCAACTTTCTGCCATGGTCTGGATGGGAGCTCACTTGACATTAAAGGCTCTTTTCTCTGTGTGTTCTTGTGTTCTCTGCAGAATTGACATTGCTGTATCTTTGTTGTAATGTGCTCTGTCATTTTGGGCCACCACACTGACTGGCTAGCTCTCTCTCTGCACTTAAATATCCCCTGGTGCCCGTCGTGTATTCTGTCTAAGATCACCTCCCTCATCTCTGTGGGAATGACGATACGACTGCCTCTGATGACTAAACCATCTACCTCAGATAACTCCCCTCTCACCTGATAAAAGTCTCTGACTGTCTCCGGCACTTTATCGACATACTCAGGCCAGCCGTGTCTGATGAAGCCCAACACTGTCTGGAGCTGCAGATCCCCATCCGTGCTCTGTTTTATCTCCTGCATCCTTTGAGGTGTGGCAGGCACCTGGCACACGATGGCATCAATGTGCGCTGCAACATCATCATGAGAAGCACCATCTCCGTAGCGCTGCTCTGGGCCTCTGGAGAGTGCATCAGCCACAGCTAAAGTTTTGCCTGGTGCGTATTCAGCCACTGCATTGAAACGCATCAGCCTCATTAACAGTCTCTGACACCTAATGGGCACATTATCCAAGTCTTTGCTGTTCATGAGAGGCACTAGTGGTTTATGATCGGTGACAAGTCTGAAATTGTCAAGCCCAAACAAGTACTTCTCGAACCTTTCACATGCCCAGACGCTGGCTAAGCACTCTTTCTCGATCTGTGCGTACCTTGTCTCTGCGTCACTCAGCCGTCGGGAGCAGTAGGCCACGGGCTTCCAGTGTTCCCCGTGCTGCTGGAGCAGAACGCCTCCCAGCCCGTAGCTGCTGGCATCTGCTGACACCACCGTAGCCTTAGTGACGTCGTAAAAGGTGAGTACCGGGGCGGTGGCGAGTGCTGCTTTAAGGTCTTGGAATGCTGTGTTCTGTGCACGTCCCCACAGCCACTCTGTCGTTGCTTTAAGCAGTCCATAAAGCGGCTGACCTACAGTGGACAGCTCTGTGACGTATTTTGCCAAATAGTTCACCATCCCGAGGAACCTCTTGAGTTCCGTCACGTTCTGGGGCTGAGGAAAGTTCTCTATTCCGGCCACTTTGTCCGGGTCAGGTCTGATGCCTGCCTCGTTGATGATATGACCAAGGAAGCGGACTTGTTTCTGTTTGAACTTGCATTTCGCTTGGTTCAGTTTGAGACCTGCTGTTTCAATGACCCCCAGCGCCTCTGCTAGGCGCCGGTCATGGATTTCCTCAGTCTCTCCATGTATAAGGATGTCATCCATGTACACCTCTGTGCCCTCTAGCCCGGTCAGAGTTTCCGCCATCTTTCTCTGGAAAATCTCTGGAGCACTCGTTATACCAAATGGAAGGCGGCAGAAAGCATACCTCCCAAATGGGGTGATGAAAGTGGTGAGCCCCCTGCTGTCTTCATGCAAGGGGATCTGGTAAAACCCACTTGCTGCATCCAACGTTGTGAAGAACTTTGACCCTGCGAGCCTTGGCATTATTTCCTCCATAGTGGGCAGCACGTATTTCTCACGTTTCACCGCTCGATTCAGCCTCCTGAGGTCAGCGCAGCAGCGAACCTCTTTCTTGTTCGGTTTCAGCACCGGCACCATAGCGGCGCACCATTCTGTGGGCTGAGTCACTTTTTCAATAATGCCCTCATTTTCCATGCGCTGCAGTTCTTTCTTAACCAGTGGTACAAGTGGCAGCGGTATCCGTCTGGCTGTATGCACCGCGTATGGCTGGGCACCCTCCACCAGAGCTATTTTCACTGGGTCTGTTTTCAGCAGTCCACTTGAGCCGAAAACTCCACTGACCTCATTCATCCGCTTCACTAGACCCATCTCCACTGCCTCTGGACGACTCAGCAGACAGCTGCCTCTCCCCTTGATCACATACACTGGAAAGGAGTATTGTTTCTCCTTGTAGCTGGTTGTGGCTTGAAACTGTCCTATGCAGCTGATGTTTCCACCTGGGCTTATGAAGCATGTGTCAGGAGGTCCCAGTTTTATGTTTGGCTTCAGCTTTTTAAATGTCCCTTGGTTGATAACAGTAGCGTCAGCCCCCGTGTCAATTTTAAAGGTTATTGGTACATCACTTATTGTTAAACTAACAGTCCAATCTTCCTGACTGCTCTCTTTGCCAACTTCTCCCAGAAAGTACAGCTGTTTAACCTCTTCAGTGACTTCTCTCACCGCTTTAGAGTGACATACACGCTCCCAATGTCCCTTTTTATGACACTTGTTGCACTTACTGTTCGTTGCAGGACACTTCCGCTCATCGGTGTGCTGCGTCTTGCCGCACCTCCCGCATTCGTCTACTTTGTTGGTTGCCGGACTGCCGCCACCATGACGCTGTCCGCCCTTTTTGTTTTGGCGTTCGTCCCGCCATCGGACAACATTGACGTTAGCCAGCAGGGCCTCTGGTTGGTTAGCTTGGAGGCTGAGCTGCTTTGTTATTGCCTCCGCCTGGCGCACTTGTTCAATGACTTTCACCAGAGTAAGGTCCGCTGTGAGCTGGAACTGACGGGAGAGCACCTTATCTTTTATGCCCACTACCAGACGATCTCTGATATGTTCATCCCTCTTGTCCCCAAACTCACAGTGTTCAGACAGCTCATACAATGTCCGGATGTACATCTCCGCTGTCTCTCCTGGCTGCTGGCTACGTTGATAGAAGCACGCCCTCTCATGTATGATGTTACGGCGGGGAATAAAGTAGTCGTCGAACTTTTTCAGTACGATATCATAGTCCACTTTATCACCCTCCGCCGCGAAGTCAAACGAGCTGAATATCTTTTCAGCCTCGCTGCCCATTGCATAAATCAGCGAACTCACTTGAATCTCCCCGTCGTCTTTATCCAGCTTTGTCGCGAGCCTGAAGCGCGAAAACCGTTGTCTCCACTCCGGCCATTCAACGGGGCAGTCAAACTTGAATTCACTCGGCGGATTAAACTTCGGCATGACCGCTCGTGTTCAGATACACAGACTATTCTGACACCATGTAATGTCCGTAGACGCCTTGTCTTACTAACATAAGAATAATTCAAGAACGAGCCGACTTCGTAGGTTCTTAACTGTGTAGCTTTTACTAGCGTTCATCCGAGTTACAACCTTCATAACATGCGCTTCTAACTTCCTGTATACGTCACACGCACTGCACGTACACCCGTGAGTAGGTCAAGTTAAACACGTGACCTTTCATTCATTACAGTAACAGGTCCCTTTGCTGCGGGAACTTGGGCTCGGGGACCGCTGCGCGCGTTGCCCCGTGTGCGCGTAGGTAGCCCGCTCAAGCGTCCTTCCCCGTTCCACTCCTACTTGTTCTTTGGCCATGTACCGCTCGATGTTTAAGAGCACCTTGTTAATGTTGTCGATGCTACTGGCCAGGGTCTTGAGCTCGGGGGTGCTCACGCTGTCTCCTACCGGCGGAGGACTTGGAGAGCTATCGCGACGCCGCTCGTCTTCCCATGCTACTCGCCGGATTCTCCCTTTTCCTTCAACCTCTCGCCCCAGCGTCGCTTTAAAGTCATACTCGCGTGCCTCAACCTTCCTGATTGCTTCAGCTAGTGTTTTGGGTTCTGCCCCCAGGACTTCATACGCGATGTTTTGGTTCTTCAGCCCGCGCAGAAAGGCTTCTGCAGCGTAGGCCTCCTGCAGTGTAACACCAACCTGCGGGTATGCCAGTGTGACAAGTCTCCTCACTTCCTCGCCAAACTCATAGAGGGTCATCTCTCTGGCCTGCTTAACCTCGCTGAGTTTACGGCGCGCAGTTCCCTCAGGCAGCTCTTTACCGTAGCGGCGGCGTAACTGGGTGATGAGCGCGTGGTAGTCATATTTTATCGGAGCCGGCTGCGCGATGACAAAAGACATGGCGTTGTCCCTCAGTTGGAGATACAAGGCGTCCAAACAGGTCTCGTCGGTCCAGCCCCTCTTTCTCGCCATCCGTTCGAATGGTCCAACGAAACTATCCCGGTCGCCCTTACCATCAAAAGTGGCGAGGAGCTTGATGTCATTTTCGTGTCCTCGGTCGGGACCTTGTGAGCTTCGGTTGCCGCTCCGACTTTGAAGGTCTCCTGTCTGGCTCTGTTGACCTCTAGAGGAACCTGCCTGCCCTCCAACGCTGTCCAGGGACATTTGGCCACCCTGCATCCCGTCGGGGGGTGGTATTGCAGTCGCTCCATTTTTTCCACCATGACCGATCGGAGTGCTGGTACGTGGTGCGGGCTCACTGGGTCCATTTCCTGTATAGCGCAGGGCTGCTGGGGCCGCTTTGCTGCTCGGCCTGGCTGGCGTCTCCTCGTTGCGCCGGTCGCTCAAGTTAGCCACTGCGGCCATAGCTGCTGGCAACAGGTGATCAGCGCCGTCTCGCTGTCTGGCCCCTGGGTTCTCCCGGGCCGGGGTGAACTGCGAGAGTAGGCTCATGTCTTGCACCGTTCTGCTAGTTCGTTCTCCGAGCACAGCCCCTGCCGACCCTACACCACTATCGCTTTGAGGGCTACTAGGAGAAACCCCTTGCTTCACTACTTGAGCGATGGGCGACAAACCGGGAGGCTCACCTTGGATATCTGAACGATGACGGGCCCAATCGGTGCGCTGAATGGGAGGTGTGGGGGGACTTGATCGCTTAGCCACCGCTTCCGCTAGTCCATCGATACGCGCTGTGAGGGCCTCCATCTGCATCTCTATCTGGCGTTGCATCTTAACCTGGGTCTGGCGTTCCATGTTTTCCATCTGGCGTTGCATCTGAACCTGGGTCTGGTTCATGGTTTCCATCTGCGCCAGGAGGAGCTTCATCCAGGCGTGCTCTCCGGGGTCTTCTGTCCCCACACCAGCACCATCCAGACTCAACTCAGACTGTCCTTTTACGTTTTCTTTGTCCTGTGACATTTTTATTTTTCCACTGATTTACGTGACTACTGAAGAAATTACAGTGCTTCACAAAATGGCTTCTTGCTAGCTGGGTTAGCTCACAGTGTGCAGGCTGAATTATGCCGCCATGTGACCGGGGCAGGATCCTCCGGTGTTGAGATTATGGCGAATCCCAACCTTTTATCCCACTTCTGACACCACTTGTCGCGGTTTTTCTATAGCCCGGATAACTATGGATGGAGGCGGGGACTTTTAGGTGCGACAAACCGGGCTTCACCACCGTTAGCTAGATAGCTGCGCCAATGCTAGGGCTAGCCTGCTAGTTAGCTAGTTAGCCGTGTGCTAATGGGTTAGCAAGCTCACCTTGGGACCAGGGCTGGTGACGGAACAGGGCGGCTGAGCTCTAGGCGGGGCGGGAGATGGATGGCTGCTCTCCGGGGTGCGTGTCTCTCTCTCTCTCTGTACTCTGGCTCCGGTGTGACCGGGTGAATGTCTCTCTCAGTCTCTCTGGGGAAGCTCTCGGGGGTAGTCAGCTAGCTACAGGTACCGAGGCAGTCTGCTGCTAACACTACCACTGCTAGCCACCGTATCTACCGTCTAGCCCAGGATACGCTAGGTTTCCCTGCTCTATCCCACGCTAAGGTGACAGTCTACGATATGGTTACTAAACAGTTCTGGCGCTTTGTCTCTCCCGCGGTGTCTAATATAGTTGCGTCTGTGACAGCGCGAGCTAACCTGTGATTGGTCCTCTAGCTGCACGAGCCCAGTGCAACATTCCAAGTACATCCCCAGGCATTTCCCACTACATATCTATTGCAGTGACGTCATGGTCGTGGTTCAAGTATATTTTTATAGCAAACGTCCCAAGGCGTTTGTGTAATGTTAATCTGCTGCTGATTTAAACAGACCTACACGCATACTGTCCATTTTGCACAAGCATGGCGGAAGAGGAGTGCAATGTGCCGGAACAAGCGCAAACTTGTAATGCTTACACAACTTCACACTTCCCTCTGGAACAGGAAATGAATCCGTAGCACTTGCCAAGGACAGCAAGCTGTCCGTGCCGGCTTCGTGATTGTCCAGATCAACAACACAAAAAGCCAAATGAGGAGTATGGTGAAGGCTGCTGTCATTACTGTCAGCTGCCATAACACACACGAAGGATTCCTGTCCCTTATTAAAGCAGTCCTGCGACAAGCCCACGAGCTCGTTTCCATTGCAGTTTTGCGCAAAATAGAAGCGTTTATTTTGAAAAGATTGACAACTCACAATTGTGAATGGTCGGTGTTTCCATTGGGGGGCGTTATGCGATTCGTTTTCTCCAAGACCTGATAAGCGCTGGGACGGGGTTTCCGACTGCATGCCCCGCGATAGCCGTGATGGTGTCTAATCGAAGGCGACGAGGGCACGTGCATCACTTCGCGCAATGATGCAAAGGCAAATCCCTGATACCCTTATTAGTCCATGGGCCAGACGATATTTCGGTACACTCAAGGTAGCAAAACTTACTTATAATTTTTGAAAGGATCCATGTCTGTAGATGATATTTTGGTATGATAACCATTCCTGAGTGGCAGCTGTATCACAGTTATCAGCTCATGAAGTTAACCACCCGCTAAACTAAATTGCATTTTAGACGCTGGTGCATATCCTGGTTTAGCCTCATGGTCAGGACATTTTTCAATGTTCTATAATATTGTCTTTGGTGTCATTTTAAAGGGGACCTTCTTAGCTTTCATTCAAGCCCTGTTGTGGATATTTCTCACAAATATAGAGGTCACTTGAGCTCTTCAACCCGTCAATAAAACACATCTTTCTGCAATGTTCGCCTAAACTATATACTTTCTTTTAGCCCTGTGGCATCTAGGAATATCAGGGACACAAAACACAAAAACTGGAATACTCACAGGACTGTAAAGATTCAGGAAATGTATAATATACCCATACTATTTCATTGTGTGAGGTGATTGTGAGCCTTAAATGAGAACTAGACCAAAGCCAGTTAGGTCACAAACTGGTCTCTATACATTTGTTTAAATACACAATCAAAATACATGATACAAAGGAATACCATAGTGAGGTAATGAACTATTTTAATATTTTAAACAACATTGACATTCACATATACTTAGTCAATGATACATGTAATCCCATATCATTAGTGGGTATATGTAATGGTAATGGGTAGGGTAATGGGTATATGTGAATATGGTTACATTATTGTTATCAAGCTCTGGGTAACCAAGTCCAGAATCAACATCCTGTGCATCAATAGACTACTACCACAGGAATACCATCAGAATCATCACCCTGTCATTCATCAAACTGCTCGTTTCTCTCATCATCTGACTCCCCAAGTTCAAAGTCCAGTTCTGGACCATCCTGCTGTTTTTGGTTACTGCAGGTCTGTAACCTGCACATGTCTGTGCATGGAAGTCCATTTGACAGGCACATGCAGCTTGGCATTTTGCATGAATGCACACACTTGCATGTTAGCATTTCCAAGACCACATCTGGTGCAGGTGGGGAGCGCATCCAGTAAATGGCCAGCTTGCCTTCATCGTCTGTCCATCCATACTCAGTAGGGCTTGGCACCACAGGGTTAGCCTGCAGACAGCACTTCCATATTGCTGCCTGATAGTTGGCTCGTTGAACATGCATAAAGAGACAGTCTCTACATGGTGGCAGCTGGCTGGACTCACCCTCTCCCCTTTTGGTGCAGAAGAGCTGGTAACGCAGTTTGTTCACCTCAGCAGTGCTGCTATTAGCAACATACATCCGACAGGTGAACTGCTCAATTTTCTGGAACAGCTCATCACTCACATTCCATGTCTGTCCCAGTTGACTAAAAGTCTCTTGGCAGGAAGTGTGCTTTCTCACTATCTTCAGGGCATTCAGCTTCCCTCGACCAGCGAATGCACTGACAGTGTCGCAGCCTGTGAAGGCATGTAAGCCAATTAGGCTGTCACAGATGCTGTCTCCAAGTGAACTTGCCAGTTTGGTGATGTCGACAAACCGTGTGCGGTTCTGAGTCCCACACTTCTGGTAGATGGGACAGGTGATGTCCTTCTGGAAGCCAAGACAAAGCACCATGACATCAGTGTCCTCAGCTGTGATGGTAACTGACTTTGAGCCCGCATTTGCTGCATGCAATGCATGCAGGAGCAGACGGGTGTCAGCTTCTTCATGTGTGGAGTGCAGTTCTGCTGCTTCCTCACACCCATCTTCTGTCAACTTGTAGCAGGTTTCCTCACAGGTCATGTACAACACCTTGCCATGCAGCATAGCTCTGTATCGTGGGAGTTTCCACTCTTCCACCAGAAACTTGATGAGACTGGTCTTGTTGGAGGAACTGCACAGACATTTTCTCCACTGCTGGACGTGGTGTCCCCCTGCAAGATTCTTGTACTGGAGAGTGATGTCCCCACCCCGGTTCAGTCGTTCAGCATCTTTGATCGAAGTCTGGTGATAGACATCAAAAACAACATCAATCCTCCCACTCTGTGCTCCCTCATGGAGGACCTGGGTCAAGGCTGACTCTGCCACCTGTGCAAAGGTTTTGTTGTTGCCATTCATTTTTTGGACCAGGCTCATCCCATCAATGATGGAAGTAGATGGGATTGGGATGTCTTCTGCAGGAGATACATTCTTTTCAAGCTCTCTGGCAAATGCAGCCTTGTTTGTTTTTCGTAAGGACCCATCAGCATTTGCCAGTGCCCATGGTAGTGGGCCCAATGGGTAGGCAAGGACATCCTTCAGATTCACCTTCCTGCTTTCAGCCACCAGGATCATGTGACTGAAAAGGTTTCTATCTGCCTTCAGAACCACATCCTGTGCTTTCTTTCCATGAGCTTGTTTTGTGCTGACATTTGTAGATAAATGTAATGGTGTGATGTTTAATAATGATGATTACAATGTATTAATTGGAATAAGGGATATAAGGATATATTAATCATTGGGAAAACATATGCATGAGGAACAGGACTTGTTACAAGGACAGGAGGGTCTATAGTGGCAGTGGAAAAGTACTGAGTATGTTAGCAGACAGAGGGTCGCAGAGTAAATTAGGTGTGAGGGTCACTGACGCTAAATAAGGTTAGCGACTCTGAATAACAAAGGGAGCAATAAGGATGTTGTGGTAAGGATGTTGTGGTAAAGGGGGAGTAGAGACAAGATGTCTGTCTCCCTGGAGGGTGTGAGGGTCCCTGACCTTGCATAGGGTTGGCGACTCTGAATGGGAAAGGGGGACACTGGAAGTGTTGTGGTCAGGGGGGAGTGGAGACGAAATATGCTGTGATTTGTGGTTTCAGAGATAGGAACAGGATTTTACGACGGCAGCTACGACGGCAGCTGCAACACAGATGGAGAAGAAGATTACCTGGAGTCCGGATATCAGTGAGGCGGAAACGGAGTCAGATGAACGGACCAATCAGAAAGAAGATCACACACATCCATATTCAGTCAACACTTTGTATAGTATAAAGACTGGGTCAGGGAAAGGAGAGGGGGTGAGACTTCGTGAACTGACACAATCTGTTGTTTGTCAGGGATAGGAAGATCTAGACCCAGAGCTCTGTATGCTTTATCCATTTACTGCTAAATAAAACGGATGGTTTTGAGACCGAACATCTTCTCCTATTGCTTTATCAACAAACACGCAGGACTACGCTCTCACATAGATGAAGATGAGTTGGTAGAGTGAGCTGAAGTCCAACAATTTGGTGACCCCGACGTGATAAAGACGGAGAAGTGACGGATTGACCACAGAAGTAAAAGACAACGGATAACTGAAGTGTGATGGCAACAACAAGCGGCCGCTTAAAAAACTAAGGTAAACAGACGCCTGTTTTATCGAAGTTCTGTTATTGGCTATACCAAATTGTGTGTTGTCATTATACGGCAAGTGTCCTAGTTAAAGTGGATGAATAAAGCATTGAAATAAATTGTGCACGGGTTTAAAGTCCCAGGGATTAGAAGCCCTGAAAGCAGCAACAGTACTGAAAAGAAGACGTGCGGGTTTAGAGACCCATGGGTTAAAGAAAACCCATAAAAGCAGCGCATGCACGTGAGGAATACGGACGGGTTTAAAGACCCATGGGTTAAAAAGAAAATCCATAAAAGCAGCGCATGTCCGTATAAGGGGTTAGAGTCCCCGAGTGAGTAGGTTTAGAGACCCTTGGGAACAAAAAAAAACAAAAAAACAAAAAAAAAACGGAGGTTCCCATAAAAGCAGCGCTCACTGGTTTATGATATGTGCCGTGTTTTAACGGCAAGTGTGAATGTTTTATATTTTGCATGATTGAAAAGTGTGTTGTTTGATAAAACTGTGTATAAAGGTGGTAGAAACTCAGTAGTGTCTCAGAGAGGAAGGAGGGAGTGTCTCAGTGAGAAAGAATCAGCAGTGGAAACCTAACTGGTGCCAACGTAAACTGCCTGATAAAACTCACTGATTGGGTCAGTTGCTCGGGACGTATGTGCCATACAAACTGAATGGCTTCTGAACTCTTCTCTGATTGGGTCAGTTGCTCGGGACGTATGTGCCATACAAACTGACTGGCTTCTGAACTCTTCTCTGATTGGGCTCGTTGCTCGGAACGCAAGTGTCATACAAACCAGCTGGCTACTGAGTGGGGATAGATAAAACATAATGGAAGGGGAATCTGACAGGGAGTGTGAAGAATACGGAGATTGCCCTCCCAATGTTATATTGACCGTTAAGCAACAATTGGGAAAAAACCAGGAGTCAAATTTTTGCAGGGCTCCCGAGGAACAAGCGAGACACCATGATTGGGGCGTATGACAGTATATGGAAAGACTTACAAGCACAGGGTAAGGTCCCCAAAGAGGAGGAAAGGAAGAGATTGATATTATATCTAGGGAAGGCAGAAAAACAAGCTAAAAAGAAAGCAGATGAACACTGGAAGGCGGAAAAAGTTTCCATGTTAGTCAAAAGAAAATGGAAGAAAGATGGAGAGGAAAATGAGCAGAGAAGAGCCCACTTACACAACATGACCTTAGCTTGCATGGCAGTAGAAATGAATCAAAAACAATCAGAAATAACCAAAGAAAAAGATAAAGGAAATGAAAAAACAGAAGCATCAGCGCCAATATATCCCAAAATGCCCGGGATACAACCCCCTCCTTATCCCACACCGCAGATGCCACTCGTGCGTGTGGAAGAAGGAGTAATGAAAATGACAGCAATAGGAAAGGAGGAATACAGAGAGATTAGGGAGACGTTAGAGGAAGTAGTAACAAGGAGAATATCAGAGGTGGAGGACATGGTGAGGGAGGCAGAGCGTAGGATGCAGGAAGCCAGAGAAGGGAATAGGAAAGTACATGAGCAGATGAGCAGACAGGAAGAGATAGATCAGGCAAGAAGCTCACCCATGACAGTGTCAGAAACACCCTCCACCCTAAACGGGGGAGGAGCAGGACAGGGGAGGATACAGAGTCAGGGGGTTGAAACAATAGACGGGTTCAAGGAGAGACAGCTCAGAGAGATAAGAGAGGAAGTAATTAGGGCAGATGGTCCCGAGGAGAGATTGGGGGCAGGTACAGAAGCAGGGGGTGTGAATAGTAATGAGGGAGACGAAGACACATACCAGGTCACAATTACAGGGGCACTAACCAGGCACAACCAGACTCATATAGCGCCCTGTGCTGACCACAGGCATGGACGCCAGCTTAGGGACAGAGAAAAGATACAACCACCCGCTAGATACCATCAACTGCCACTGATATATAAAGGACCCCAAACGGGGGATGTGTATCAACCATTCTCACTCACAGACATGAATTGCATCCTGGATAAAATGCCCCCTCCCACTGAGGGAGGAGGGCCCTGGATGGAGAAATTTTGCCAACACACATTGGGATATAAATTAGCTATGGGAGATTGGAGAGCATTATTGGGAAAACAACTACCTATGTGGGAAATACAGCAGATTGAGGCTGCAGCAGGCACTAGTTATATACCAGATTCAGAACCATTTACCAGTGAAGCCACAGCTGTGGGAAGGGCAATGAGGGATAAATTCCCCATTCCTCCCGGAGCAATGCATTCACTGACCTTTTCCATGAAAGACGGAGAAGACATGTCAGCATTTTTAAGCAGATGCAAAGGCATATGGACAGACACTGCAGGAAGCCATCCAAGTTCAGGACAGTTACAGAACACATTGTTTAGAAAAGCTGTTATGACTGGAATGCCCAAAGCAGTACAAGATGCCATGGAGGGCAATCCAGACATCCCAGGCTGCTCTACTGAGCAATGGGAAAAACATTTGATGCATCATATGAAAAGACACAAGGCTATACAGGAGGAGGATAGACAGAGCACAGAGTCAGCCCAGGTGCAGCTCCTAAAGCTCCAATTGGATGAGGCAAGGAAAAAGGTAAATGATGCTAAAAAGACAAACCAAAAAGTAGCCAATCAGATGGTTCAACAGCCGCCACCACAAAACTACACCCCAAATTTGTACCCAGTGCCTGAATGGGTGTCTAGTTCCCCTTATCGGGGCAGGCCTGTCAGAGTAACAGGAGGTATGAGAGGAGGAGGGAGGGGTCGCGGAGGACCCAGAAGTAAGCCATTTACATGCTTTGGATGTGGCCAGCTTGGACACTGGATCAGGGAGTGTCCCATGCTGTGGGGACCCAGGGGAGGTCAAGGTCCAGTCAGCAACAGGGGTGGTTATGTGCAGCCCCCGGTCCAAGGACAGCCTTCAGTTATGGTTCCACTTCATCAAGACCCTCATGCAACAGCTGCTCCACCACAGAGACAATATCCCCAGACCATGCAGGGTGGTCAGGGGGATGGGTACTGAAGGGGCCCGGGAACTCAAGGGCAGGTGGGGCTGGCAGAACCCTACTTGCAAATAAGGGTAATGGACATGGATCTGCATTTCCTAGTTGACACAGGTGCAAGGTTTACCACTATCACGTGCGCCATGTCTCAGTCCAACCTTTCATCCTCCAACGTCCAGCTAGTAGGGTTCTCGGGTAAACCAGAAAATCTGCCGTTGACGACACCTCTGACTACCACGGTGGCAGGACAGACTTTTTTGCATCAATATATTTCATCATCAACATGCCCAGTCAATTTAATGGGACGGGATATGTTGGTGAGGTGCGGGGCATCAGTCATGTGTGGGCCAGAGGGACTGGTAGTGACTTTTCCCAATGGATATTCTGTGAACTGTTCTCTGTCAATGATCCAGTCCAGCTCTCAAATGTTGTTGTCAGCTGATGTTTCACCCACGGCTGAAGGACTCTGGGCAGATATATACTGGGGACTCCTAGAACCGGAAACCAAGCAAAGCGACGGCGTACAGACTCTGTATTATCAGTGGCGGCCGTGGGTCCAAATGCTACATCCCTACTCCCCTCCAATCGACCCCCTCCATGTTACTCTGTACTATAATAGGGATGGGGATGAAATTTATCAGCAAACTTTTTACAATGACATTGAAGGGACACAGTGGGAAGTATTGGCTAGTTGTATTTTAGTGGGGAATGAAGGTGTGGCAGCTGCTGTTGAATTGACACCTGAACAATTTAAGTGGTATGAGATGTCTGAAGAGGCAGTGCCCCATATCACCTTAGCAGTGCATGTTAAACACCTGGCTTGAGATCTTGGGCCGATGTGCAAGCGTCTGATGGCACTGACAGACTGGGTTTGGATCCAACTCCCTGAATTACAGTACTCCCCATCCGAAAAGGCTTACAGGATCATGCACAAGACGGCTGACAAAGTGCTGTTAGAACATAGACAAATAGAGAGATTTCATGGCAGAGAGAAGGCTGATCACTCTGACGCCGCAAGTATGATAGACACTCTCCCTGAGGCGTTATGGTCAGCAGGCCCAACTGATGTAGGACGCTGCAAGAATGTTGATCCAATCTCTTTTGAATTGACAGATCACACTCCGATCTGGCAGAAACAGTACTCCCACAAACCTGAGGCAGAAGCAGGGATCACAGATACTATTGAGGGACTGTTGGCAGCGGGGGTGTTGGAGCCCTCAGCATCTGGCTGGAACACACCTATTTTACCAATAGAAAAGCAAAATACAGGGATATATAGAATGGCTCACGACCTTAGACGGGTCAATAGTATTGTGTCAACTCCTACAGTCTCAGTACCAAATCCATATACTGCTATGTCTGCACTGTCCCCAGAACACAAATGGTTTTCCTGTATTGATCTGGCCTATGCATTTTTCTGCCTACCACTAGCTGACCATGTGAGAGACATCTTCTCGTTTACCTATAAAGGCCAACAGCTAAGATATACGAGGGTTCCCCAGGGTTTCATCTTGTCCCCTGGGCTGTTCAATCAGGTTCTGAAACAGCAGCTCACTGATCTCACCCTCCCAAAGAGGGTGGTGTTGATTCAGTATGTGGATGACATCCTTCTGGCAGCTCCAGATCATGTCTCCTGCCTAGCAGCCACCAAATCCCTATTAACTCAGCTGTATCACATTGGGTTCAAAGTTTCAAAAACCAAGCTCCAGTGCTGCAGACAGATGGTCTCGTTCCTGGGGAGAATTATCTCTAGTAGAGGAACAGGTGTGTCCCCAGCCCATAGATCCTCAATTCTACACCATCCTAAACCAGTCACAGTGAAAGACATGCTCTCATTCCTGGGGTTGACAGGTTATAGCAGACAGTACATAGCATCATATGGGGAACTCACGCACCCCTTAAGGGCCATGGTCAATGAGCAGGGGATGAGAAATTTGTCAGCATGCTTACAATGGACCACTGAAGCAGAGAATAACTTCATTTCCCTCAAACAGGCTCTCACAAACGCTGCTGATTTAGCACTGCCTGACTACAAAGAGCCATTCTATCTGGATGTTTCAGAAAAATCACATACAGTGAATGGTGTTCTTTTTCAGAAAAAAGGGGGAGGTAGGCAGGTGATGATGTATGCAAGTGTGACACTCGATCCAACAGAAAATAGACATCCACCATGCACAAGACATGCAGCAGGGGTAGCAAAAATTCTGCAAAAAGTAGCACACATAGTCATGGGACATGCTCTAACAGTCCTGACAACACACAGCATAGTGGCCTATGTGAACTCAGCAGCATTCACCATGACATCATTAAGACAGATAAGGTTGGAAAAAATCCTCAATGCACCACACATAACGTTCACACACAAGGGACTCAACATGGCAGACAACATGGGGGAAGGTGAGCCACATGTGTGTGAAGAAAGAGTACAGAAAGATGTTAAGGTCAGAGCAGATTTACGGGCAAAACCCTTAGCTGACCCAGAGGAAGTGCTGTTCACAGATGGCTGTTGCTACAGACATCCCACGGAGGGACTGAAGGCAGCATATGCAGTGGTAAGACAAACAGATGAAGGGTTTGAGGAGGTAGTGACAGGGAGAGTAATAGGAAAAGAATCAGCGCAGCTAGCTGAATTACAGGGAATGATAGCAGCATTAGAATGGGCAGAAGGGAAAAAAGTAAACATCTACACAGACTCGGCATACGTGGTAGGAGCAATACAGGTGAAGCTCAGTCAGTGGATCAGAGCAGGATTTTTGACAGCAGCAAAAACCCCAATCAAAAATTGTAATTGTCAAAAATGCCAGGTCAAGAAATCATAATTGATTACTCTGACATGTTGGAAAGGGTAAATGGGTATAGGTACCTCTTGGTCGCCGTGGATGCATACACTGGCTGGCCAGAAGCAGTACCTGCTAAAAAGGAAGATGCCAAAACGGTAATCAAATTCCTAATCAACCAATACATACCAACGCATGGGTTTCCAAAAAGAATCAGGTCAGATAATGGCACACATTTTAAGAACAAAGACCTGCAGGCAGTAGAAGCGGCCCTAGGACTGAAACATGCGTTTGGAACAGTGTATCACCCCCAATCACAGGGAAAGGTAGAGAGAATGAATCAGTCCATTAAAGGAAAGATAGGAAAAGTGTGTGCTCAAACAAAAATGAGTTGGGTAGATGCCCTACCCCTAGCTCTAATGTCAATTAGGAGCTCAGTAAACTCCATCACAGGTTTCACTCCATATGAGTTGACAACAGGGCAGCAGTTCCCGGGACCGGGAGCTGGAATCCCAACCACGGAAAAGGAAAGAGATCCGCTGAAGTACAAACCTTACTATGACCAACTAACAGCTTTGGTGTCAGCTTTCTCAAAACAGGTTGCAGCAGCAGAGGGGAACCTAGAGGGACAAACACCACCCATCACGGACTGGGTTCTACTGAAGGTGATCAAGAGGAAGTGGTCGGAACCAAGGTGGACAGGGCCATACAAGGTGGTTGAGAGGACATCACACGCGGTACGACTACAGGGCAAAGGAGACAGCTGGTACCACTGGAGCCAGTGTGCAGGAGCGGATTCACCCGCTAGGACACGGGAACAGATAAGAAACACCACAGTTGACTCTGAATAGGTGTAAAGACACGAGCCACTATCTGTGGTGACAGTTATTATAGCTATCACTTTTGGATAAGATTTATAGTAACCGGCTTTGCATATACTCAGGCAAGCCACAATATACTCAAGATTGGAATGAAGAATTTTGCCAGTTGCGAAAAGAATGTTCTGATGTTACCATAGAGAGCAAAAGCTCTCCCAGAAAAGGTTTTTTCTAGGATACAAGGAGCTGATAACCAGAACACAAGAAGGTTTTGCTTGCTAAGAATTTTTGATATATGTTGATTAAGATGTTTGAGGGAACGGGAAAACCCCACCAAGCCAAATGGTGGTGGTTGGGAGTGTGCGGGATCATTTCTATAGTAATAGTTACTCCAATATTGATGTGGGAATCATCCATCAGAGACAGACACACAGATCAAAACCAACACCACAACAGACCAAAGAGGGAAGGCCAAGGCCAACCAGATTACTGCATTAAAACATATGGAGGTATAGACGTAGACTACACTCTGGGAACGAACGTGACATTCCAATTTGATTTATGCCATGTTATTAATTGTGGGAAACACCAGGAGATGTGGAGAAGATATGATTTATACCTGTGCGGAAGTCCAGAAACTCACTCCAGTTGTCTAAGGCAGGGGGATCCGCCTAAAAACTCCGGCATGGGCAGTTTGTGTGCCGGATGGGAACTGATTTGGCAGTATACTGGTCCATGGACCCCTATCAAAACCGAGGTCAAAAATCCAGATACAGTTAACAAGATTAGTTTCATACGCGGCCAACTACGACATAGGTCAGGTGGAGTTAATCCCCTGTTGTTGACAATACACGATCTGTGGGATGATCCATTTATGACAGACCAGAAAAAGGCATTCTATATGGTTGTGGGAGCATATCAACAAGGCACGGACACCATGGGCCTTGTTAAGGTGAATTTGTTAACACCTCCATCCCCCAAGAAAACAGACACCTCGCTTAGCACATTCGAAACTAAACCTAGACAGAACAAGGACGTGATCACCATAGATTACAATAAATTAACGAGAGGCGATATAGTCAAATTGGCTACTGGATATGGGGACAAAAACCTGTGGTTAGATTGGATGGCAGCTACTGCTGCCTCCATGAACATGAGTAACTGTATTGCATGTTCTTCAGCCAGGCCAACTCTTTTCACCGCCCCAGCACCTCTATTTCCCGATACAGATCCTATAGGATTTCATTGCATGATGGCCCTAACTATGCAAGCCAACCCCCCTAACTGTACTACTCTCAGCTCTATTTTTCCACCCGTTAAAAACTCCACGGTGCCGCCGGCGTTCACCCCGAGAGCTAATAACTATACGTGTTTTTCTAGGAGCTCCAGCTCCGGTATGAAGATGGGACACATGCCTGACGGCTGGTGCAAATACACACTTGATGTCAACAGTTGGTCGGTCCCTAGCTCTATGGTGTGGGGAAGGGCTGACCTGTTTTGGTATTGCGGGGACAGGACTCTACATATCAGCCTGCCAGCAGACTGGTCTGGAACGTGTGCAATGGTCAGGTTGATTCTACCCCTGTTTTTGCTAGGGCCACGCCAACAGGCAAATTTCACATATACCCACCACAGAAGAAACACATTTGACGTTGGGTATGGCTCTCCCACATACATAGATGCTATAGGCGTTCCCAGGGGAGTTCCAGATGAGTATAAGTTGGTAAACCAAGTGGCAGCAGGATTTGAGAACATCCCAATCATTAGTGCGCTATTTCCAGTCACTCCCAATAAGAATGTGGATAGAATTAATTATATCCATTATAACGTCCTGAGGCTCGCCAATAAAACCAGGGACGCTGTAGCAGGCTTATCTGAACAATTAGCTGCCACCTCGTTGATGACAGTTCAAAACAGAATGGCCCTCGACATGTTATTAGCTGAAAAAGGGGGTGTTTGCTCTATGTTTGACGATCAATGCTGCACGTTCATCCCCAACAACACTGCTCCAGACGGCTCGGTAACCAGAGCCCTAGAAGGACTTAGGACCCTGTCAGAGGAGATGCATGACCACTCAGGTATAAACGACCCAATGGGAAGAATTTTTGAACAGTGGTTTGGGAGGTGGAAAGGTGTGATGGTGTCTGTGTTTCTGTCCCTGGTAGGCATGATGACTGCACTTGTGTTGTGTGGATGCTGTTGTATCCCCTGTATCAGATCTCTGTTTGAAAGGTTGATCGTCACTGCCATCGAAAAGAAGAGTCCCTCATCGATCTATCAGATGGCTCAAGTCGAGACGGAGACGGTAGCTCTGATGGAGCACGGAGGGTGTGAAGAACTGGGCAGTGACACAGAGGCTGAATGTGATGTTTGAATCCGATTGGTTGGTTGGTCTCATTTATATGAGACCAAAAAGGGGGACTTGTAGATAAATGTAATGGTGTGATGTTTAATAATGATGATTACAATGTATTAATTGGAATAAGGGATATAAGGATATATTAATCATTGGGAAAACATATGCATGAGGAACAGGACTTGTTACAAGGACAGGAGGGTCTATAGTGGCAGTGGAAAAGTACTGAGTATGTTAGCAGACAGAGGGTCGCAGAGTAAATTAGGTGTGAGGGTCACTGACGCTAAATAAGGTTAGCGACTCTGAATAACAAAGGGAGCAATAAGGATGTTGTGGTAAGGATGTTGTGGTAAAGGGGGAGTAGAGACAAGATGTCTGTCTCCCTGGAGGGTGTGAGGGTCCCTGACCTTGCATAGGGTTGGCGACTCTGAATGGGAAAGGGGGACACTGGAAGTGTTGTGGTCAGGGGGGAGTGGAGACGAAATGTGCTGTGATTTGTGGTTTCAGAGATAGGAACAGGATTTTACGACGGCAGCTACGACGGCAGCTGCAACACAGATGGAGAAGAAGATTACCTGGAGTCCGGATATCAGTGAGGCGGAAACGGAGTCAGATGAACGGACCAATCAGAAAGAAGATCACACACATCCATATTCAGTCAACACTTTGTATAGTATAAAGACTGGGTCAGGGAAAGGAGAGGGGGTGAGACTTCGTGAACTGACACAATCTGTTGTTTGTCAGGGATAGGAAGATCTAGACCCAGAGCTCTGTATGCTTTATCCATTTACTGCTAAATAAAACGGATGGTTTTGAGACCGAACATCTTCTCCTATTGCTTTATCAACAAACACGCAGGACTACGCTCTCACATAGATGAAGATGAGTTGGTAGAGTGAGCTGAAGTCCAACACATTGGAGAATGTTTTCAGACTTTGCTTGGTCATCTTGTCGTGGAATTTCACAGGTGGTGGGTCTGCATCTAACCTTGTTTGCTGGAATGCTTGGTAGGCCTCTTCTCCTTTCTCAAGAGCTCTCAAGAGATCTATGGTCACATCAGGTGGAGCCATGTTGCCAGTGGAGAGGCTAACCAAATCAATCTCATCAGGGGACATAGGATTGAGCCAGTTATTCTCCATAAGGTCCATGAGAGACTGGACATCTGCTTCATCTCTCTTGATCCTTAGACTCTGTAGATCTGGATGAGACCATTTGTACCTGCCTTGACCTGTCAGGTCTCTCAGCTGTCTGAGGTACATGCTTCTATACTCAGCTGTGAGATAATATTTGGTCACAGCTCCTGGCTTCAAGCTGAATCCCTTTGTCCCTCCAGCTGTTTGGGTGTCTTTGTTCACCGTTTCTTCTATAGCTTGGTCAACAGGGATTCGGCCAAAGGGATTGGTGGAGCCCAGTTGGACTGAGAAGCCTCCTTCCATGAATTCTGTGTACACATCTGGGTGTGTGATGGGCAGCTCAGACATCTGGGCGTAGTAGTAGGGGAGGTAGCGTGCATAATTCATCCTGTCATAAGCAAAGCACCATGGGATCATTGCTCAAATGCTAGCCAAGTGTAGCATCCAGTCTCCCTCTCTGGATGCTCGGATGAGCCCCAACAAGATTTCAACCATGTCCAAATAGGACATCCAGAAGTTCGAGAGGCTGCCGTTTCCACCTCTAAGGAACTCACGGTAGACTTCAAATAGATCCATGATGTGTGTACAAGAGCTGTTCTCGAGGACCTCCTTCAAAGCATGTTGTGAGACTTCTTTCCCAAGGCTGTCAATGGTCTTCAGTGTCTCATTCAGGTGAACCATGTCATTCCTGTGAGTTTCTTCCAACCAGGACAGGAAACCATTCAAGGTCAGTCGCATGAGAGCCTCATACAGGAGCTTGTGTAGTCGCACTGCCCTGTTGTACTTGCGGCCATCCATAACACTAGCAATTGAGCCTTCTGCAATCATGCCAGACCCAATGCAGAGGTCTTTGAGTCCAGCATCTTGGAAACGCTTTCCTATTATTGCCAGCAGTGTGCAGATGGTGTGGAATACCCCAAGCCTAACGATGATATCATGGAACTTGTCATGGTGTTTCCATGTGATCTCGACAGCCTTCGCATACAGGGCTTGGTCAAAGACACAGACAATCTTCCTCAGGCCTAAGCACTGCATGATGCTCAGTGACTGGTTAAGCACCTCGTTGACAGTAGACATTTGTGTCGCTGGAGCATTGATGGTAGGCAGATAGCCTATATTGTCGGGGATGACCGTCATCTCTCCTCGAGTCAGGATGTTGAAGCCTGTCCAGCTGCTGACTGACTGTTCTTCTTGTTGTGACATGTGTGCTAGGACCCAAAGAAGATATTTCTCTCTGGCAAGCTTAGTATTGGCTGCAGTATCGGCATCTGACTTTTTGCTTTGTGGTGGCCCTACCCGTTGTCCAGCATTGTAAGTTGGTAACATTGGTGGGGGTCCATCAATGCTTCTCTTCTTTGTTTTGGGAACAGTGGGCATGGGTTGGACAGGAAGTGGGTTGACTGGCTTTGCTTGCACAGCAATCCCATTGTCTCTGTGAGATGTTCCCTCACCACTGACAGTTTCTTCAAGACGGTCGATATTGTCCCAGGCTAAAGTTGTGAATATGCCAGGATGGATGTTAGCTGGAAGGGCAATGCCACTCCCTGATGATGAGAGTTTCTGGAGACACAGGGCAGTGTTGATCTCTTCCATCTGTGAATAGGACACACTGTGACCAAGTCGGTTGAGGATGTTTATCAACCCAAATTTTCTTGTCAACGATTTGACACTGAATGGCAGAACAATGTGCTTGGAAGGCTTGGTATTTCCACATGTCACTGCATATACTATGTCATGGCCAAATGACTGCAGAAGGCACTGCACTCTCTGGGATGCATGATCAGGATCATTTGAGCCTGTGAGTAGAGAGTACAGGAAGATAATGAGCGACTCTGGAATGGTAGGACATTCTGCTTCTGGTTTGACTTCAGGCGGCCAGGTTTGAGGAACATCTTGACTTTTAATGTCTGCTCTCAATTTGATGGCTGCTTTGGCTATAACATCTTGTGCACTGACACTTTTCAGGGTCTGCAGCTCCCTTTTGAGAGACTGATTTTCTTTGGCAAGTTCCCTCATGGACAAGTTATCGGGATAGAGGAGGAATTTTCCTTTCTCATCAGGGAATATCTGCAAGGCTCCAGCAAACTCACTCTCCAGGTTTCGCCTTATGTGCTTCTTGGTTGATTCCTTGACTTGGGCAATGCCTTGGGAGTTCATTGAAGCTACCAGTCTAGAAGAGAGATCAGTCATTGTCATCACTTGAGGATTGCCAAAAAGCTCCATCCTGATGAAGAGGAACAGCTCATTGTATGCCTTATTCACAGCAGCTTCATACTGGGCTGCAGCATCATCATCTTCATTGCTGGCAACCTCTCCTTTGGAAACCTCTTCTTTGGTGTAAAGTCTATAGCATGACCTGTGGTAGTACCCTTCAGCTGCTACAAGGTCTCTACTCACAATGGCAAGGATTCTGCTGTCCCTTTTCTTTGTGGCTGCACTCCTGATCTTTGCATCAGCTCGCAGTTCTCGACACTGCACCAGTACTTCTCTCGTATTCTGTCTCTTGGAATATTTGCTGTTTTCTGACAAAATATGCACTCTGCATCATAAGTCCTAGATGTACTTGGAGCATGTCGAGCTACTCTCTTAGATTGTTTCTCTTCAGCAGAGACACAACTTTTCTTTTCTTTTGCAAGGAGGCCATCAAGAATTTGCTTCATAGTGAAGATACTGCGACACTTTCTGTGGTAGTAGATTGCTGGAATCTGTCCCTCAGGAATGTCTTTTGCCAGTTTCAAAACTGGTGCATGATTTCGTATCTGAGCTGCCCTGAGCAGAGTTCTCCATGAGTCGACACTTTGTAGTGAAACCAGCTTATCTGTATCATCAGAACAGTGGATAATGCACTCCACCCGTGGGCGCTTTGGTATTGGGTAAAAACTTGCTTGTTCACCAGTGGCCATATTCAGTCAGTTTTCACCTGCCACATACAAACAAATACATGTAACTTAGGTGTATGAACACTACTAAAACAAAGTTTACTTTGCTTCACCAGCGTCATATTACCATTATTTATCTTACATAGCCACAAATAGATACATTACCTAGTTGCTGTGCAACAGCTGTATTTTGTCCACATGAGGCCGCTAAAATCAACACAAGATGAAAGTTCCTCGTAGCCACTTTAACTAATCATATTAACATATACATTAAAAGAACATGCTAACATTATGGGAAATTAGCTTACAATCTTCTCCAGAGTGAGACAAGAAGATAGATACCAGTTTCCTCTATATGTGTTTAGTAGAAAGCTATCTGGCTGCACGTTAGCCTAGCTTAGCACAATGAATGGAAGTACACAGTACTGGTTATCCTTGGTTGTTGGCCAACTAAGAACTGTCCCAGAGTTTAAGCTAGGCTAATCAGTACCAGGGGTGTTGAAATGCTATATTTGTAGAAATCTGGGCAAATACACAATCGTGAGAGGCACAGAAACAGGTTTCCTGAAAGAAAAATGAAATAGCTGCTCATTTGGAAAGGTTATCATGTATTATTTTACTTCTGTTAGTGTACCAAATAAAATGGCACCAGTGAAGTTGTGTCACCTTGGGTGATATCGATATCTGGTCTGACCCATGGACTAACTGGCTTTGGTCTAGTTAGTTTCTTAGTAATAATGCCCTTCTAATTTAAGGTTCACAATCACCTCACACAATGAAATAGTATGGGTATATTATACATTTCCTGAATCTTTACAGTCCTGTGAGTATTCCAGTTTTTGTGTTTTGTGTCCCTGATATTCCTAGATGCCACAGGGCTAAAAGAAAGTATATAGTTTAGGCGAACATTGCAGAAAGATGTGTGTTATTGACGGGTTGAAGAGCTCAAGTGACCTCTATATTTGTGAGAAATATCCACAACAGGGCTTGAATGAAAGCTAAGAAGGTCCCCTTTAAAATGATACCAAAGACAATATTATAGAACATTGAAAAATGTCCTGACCATGAGGCTAAACCAGGATATGCACCAGCGTCTAAAATGCAATTTACTTTAGGGGGTGGTTAACATCATGAGCTGATAACTGTGATACAGCTGCCACTCAGGAATGGTTATCATACCAAAATATCATCTACAAACATGGATCCTTTCAAAAATTATAAGTAAGTTTTGCCACCTTGAGTGTACCGAAATAGGAAATTTTGGGCTCTGGCCCATGGACTATATGCCATGTATCAGGGCCTCATGGGAGCTCACTGTCCGCAGGGATTTTACAGACATCCTGTGGGTCCAGGACTTCAGAATAACCCACTTAACATTTGATGAGTTATGCAGCAATAGGACCCTCATGGCACCTGCTGTTTGTTCCTCAAACTTCCGGTTGCGGCGGCTTCACCCAGTGCCGTCTCTGCAGTGTCTTGGTGCACGTCTGCGTCTGCGTTTGTGTCATCGTGTGAACAACTTTACGAGGATTTATGTCTGTGATCGTCGATTCCGTTTGATGGCTGGGAGAGCTGGTGTCGGATCGGCTGGGAGAGCAGGGCGGGCTAAGCTAGCTGCTAGCCCATGCAGACCGGCACTTCCGATAGCACCAAGATAGCACCGAGGCGGTCCGGCGGCGGCCTCGCCCAGCGTCGATTGTGCAGTGTTTTTGTCCGCGTTTGCGTTTGTGTCGTCGTGTGGAGTGTGGAGGAGGTGTGTCGAAGGCGGCTGGCTGGCAGAGCTGGCGCTGGATCAGCTGAGGCAGCCTGGTCTGCCGCGTCCTGTGGGCCCAAAGACCACGGCCCTGCCTGACCGGAGCTGTGCCCGGAGAGGAAACACCTTGGGCGGTCTGACAGGACGCGGAAGCGGGGCAGGCTAAGCTAACTGCTAGCCCACGCAGACCGACAGTTTCGACAGTTTTGACAGTCCTCCCGGCTGGAGCTCGTTCTCTTGGACAGTGATTTTTTTTACTGCAAATTTACTGAATGAACTGTGCTGTTGACTGTTTGTGTTTGTGTTTCGTTTCGTTTTTTTTTTTTTTTTGCTTTGTTCTCTCTGCTTTTGTATGTTTTTGGTGGTGTGTCGTTTTTGGGAAGTTTTGGACATGTGTTTTTGTCTTTTGTGTTGCACTGCTGTGGGCTTGGAGAAATGAAATGTCGTCTCTTTTGTGTACGCAAGTACATGAATAAGATGACAAGAAATTGTTCCTGATCCTGATCCTGTTCCTGTTCCTGATCCTGATCCTGTTATCCAACCACAAGCGGATAACCATCACTCTCTAGAAAGTGCCTTGCCATATCCGGCGCCCTGTTTTTCCGAAACCGCAGTTGACCAAAAAATGTCCAATTGGACCGAAAGGCCATTTGTCCAAATGTTGTTATCCCAAAAACAAAAGCCCGCTGCTCCGAAAATACACTGGCCAAAGATGACACAAGACAGTTGATATTTCTGGTGACGTAGAGATGACGTTCTCACATTTTTGTACGGTTATACCTAGTCACACAAATTCGTAGTAAACGGTATCTTAGTGTTTGCAAGTCCAAATACAATAAGATATTAAGGGCAAAGATACTCCAGGGAGAGTGTGTATTTTCAGAGTACTGAGCTTTTGTTTTCGGGATAACAGCATTTGGACAAATGGACTTTCGGTCCAACGGGACATTTTTCGGACTACTGGGGTTTCGGAACAATGGCTAGTCCCCCTTAGGTGTGGCTACTTTGACTTAAATGCAAAAAATGTGTTTCAATTTCAATCCTGCGAAATATTGCTTTGTTGAATTGTCTAAAAAAAGCACCTCAACAATTCTTTTGAAATATTTGAGAGTTTTTTTAAATTCACGTTGTAAAATAGTATAGGGTGATAGGTAGCCTACTCGTGACTCTCTGACTGGTAGTACGTTGATGTCACCATGGGGCATCGGTAAGAATGCACAGAGAGAGATGGTCTTCCTTTTATGACTTTTAATATATCTTCACGCACTGAACAGTTGTCTCGTTGTACATAGTTTGTATAATGAGTTGTATGTACTATATCTGTGTTATGAGTTGCAGTTCTGGAATAACAGAAATAAACAATATTATTCACATTACAGTAGTTGCACTATGAAATACTCTACTACAGCAATAGACAGAAATAATTAGATCCTTGTAAGTAAATCACCAAATGTAGTTAGGCTACAACCAATCATTCATCTTACATCACAGGCTACATAGCAATCAAATAACATTAGCCACTCCCACACATTAGTCCAAAAGTAGCTAACAAATTTGTTCTCTGAACTCTAACAAAATATAAACTAATCTAGGTTAACTCTACCTAACTACACGTGTTCTTCATGGGCAGTGCCATGGGCAGTGCCATTGTTATCCATTGTAATTCTTAGCTAGTTGTAGAACTTTGGGCTAATAACCACTGGTCGGCACTCGTGTGTCTTCTCCAAAATTCACCGGAGCAACTGAGCACATGAAGTGACATGTTAGCTACAGGGGATGATTGACAATTTAGCTAACCAATAGGAAACAGGCTACTTCACCATTAACCAATAGAAGCATAGACTAGGCGGGACTTTAGGAATGAACATGAAATATAGGCCTATCTAAACTAAAATACTACTCGTAATATCTAAGAGATATTAATAAACTAAAACAAAGAGAAGGATATGGAATCTTCTTAACACACGTGTTTCCAGTTCTCGATTTTTAGGTCGCAATTTCAAGTTGCATTTAACAGGTTAACGCCTGTTGAGGACGACCTCTCCGTCACTGTTCAGCCCTCTAGGTACCCCTTTAGCGCCAACTTTCCACGTGGAGGGTAGTTGTAGGCACAGAAAACAAACATTCGAGATTACTCCCGACTGGTTTTTTATAGAAGTACAGAGTGTAAATCTATCTTTTATCTGGGTGCATTCATCAACATGATCTCACAGAAATAAGTGAAATGACCACGACCTCTTTACAATCGCATTATGTGGTTGTGGCACGTAATGTGTTGTTTTAGAATTACGTGCCGGCACCAGGGACGATTTTTTTTGTTCTCTAAAAACACTGATTTGTGTAACTCATTTTGATGTAACGAGGTTAGGGTTAGTGTTAGGGATTGGGTTGTTGTTTTTTTGTGCGTATGAATACTCTCAGTCCGTCCACGTTAAAAGCTGACGTTAAAGGGGTACCTAGAGCGTTGAACAGTGACGAAGAGGTCGTCCTCAACAAGCGCCCCTATGTGACGAGTTGGGCATGAGAATGGGCTCGATATAGCAACCCAGAACTGAGTAACTGACGACAGTGGTTAAATACATACAGCAGGTTACATAACACACAAGTTAGTGGTTAAGGCCCTTGTTAAGTGTGGTTACCCTAACTGGGCGTTTGTCAAAGTCAGGAAGATGCTCAAACAGTGCACCAGCCGATCCAAGAGAGGAGGACAACAGCTGTCTAAGTGTAAACCAGTGGGGATTCTGTATGTGGCGGGAGTGTCGGAAAAGCCGAGACGCGAATTTTCCAAACACCACGTCTCAGCTGCTTTCGAACCCCAAATCACGCTGCACCAGAAGTTGGTCCACCCCAAGGATCAGGACCCCCGGCACAAACAGAGCAATATAGTGTAGCTGTTAAGTGCCAGGAGGATTGCCGTGACTTGTACATCGGGGAAACTAAACATACGCGGGCCAAGAGGATGACACAACACAGGAGAGCTAACACATCAGACCACAGTCTACACAGTCTACACAGTCTACACCTATCTACACAGTCTACACAGTCTACAGGCCAGTGGCCACTCTTTCAGTGATGAGGATGTGCACATCCTTGATAGGGAGGAACGCTGGTTTGAACGGGGAGCCAAAGAGACCATCTATGTGAAGAGGGAATGACCATCCCTGACGAAGGGGTGGGGTGGGGGGTAAGAGTTAATCTGTCAATATCTTACAATGCTGTGAATGCAAACATTCCCCAATCCTCTTTGAATAGTACACAAGGCCATTGTAGCTCTAGTTAATAGTCACACCCATATTTGCGTATGAAACTGGTCGTTGGTTTGGGTCGTTAGGCACAGTATTGTTTATAAGGTTGGGGACACCTGCAGTCACTGTATTGTTTATAAGGGTGGGGACACCTGCAGTCACTGTAGTGTTTATAAGGGTGGGGACACCTGCAGTCACTGTATTGTTTATAAGGGTGGGGACACCTGCAGTCACTGTATTGTTTATAAGGATGGGGACACCTGCAGTCGGTTTAGACTGAAGAGGTCATTTAGTTGAGTGATGAAACGTATCTGTCAATAAACGCTGTGTCCAGATGAACTGATTCAACCTTCGATTTTATTACCTGGATTATTGAGCTTGCATCAAGACATCTGGGTCTGGTTATTCTCTTTACCTTCTTTGAGATGACTGAAGAGGAGATTCTAGAAATCATTAAACACGACAACAACCATTAATTAGCCGTACTTGTGCTCGAAAATACAGCCTTTATAGCATAAAAAATTCCTGCTAGCTGACTGATGGTATGAATGGTGAAAAAGCAAATTATAAATTCAATATGATCTCATGCATTGGTAAGCAGCTCACTTTGAACTGTTACACAATGTAGTATTGCCCAACTGTATTCTAAGGCCTGCTACAGATATCATGTCAGGGTACCGGCAAAGCATAGCAAGCAACTGTAAAAACAATTAGCAACGGCCACAAAATGATCTAAAAACAACAGAATTACTCACCCAGGTGAGTTCTGTAGGACAATCCCACAAAACGATGCAGCAGCACTGCAGTCCTTGACCTCTCCATTAACACTGGTGGCGTTTACTTCAGATTCGAGCTCCAATATATGTGCGTGTGTGTGTGCATGCGTGGTGGCCACAAGGTCTGCAAATATCACAGATGTTATGAAAATTGCAGCTGCCTGTCAGGATTACTAAGATCCTTAGCTCCACTGTAACGCGTTACCTTGGTTCTAAATGAACTGCCATTTTTGATAAAGCTGGTCATCAGATATAGAGCCCCCATCCTGTAACTTAATATAACTTAATGGATGGTAAAGAAATAAAGAGATGTCTTATTTTAATGTGTTCTCAGTCCGTCCCACGTATTTTCTTATTTCACTGTTACACATTTGAATCACTTGATTCAAATGTGTAACGGTGTTTTTGAGCAAAGTCAAGTAGGCTACCCAAGAACTACACCTTTTGTTGGAGAGGCGACCCAACTGAGTCGTGCCTTTGCTAACATTAATAGACGACCTAAACCAGTGTTACTCTTTATGCGGCTCGTGAGACTTTGTTTTGCGCCTCATATAGATCCACTGATAACAATAAGAACATAGTAGGTACAGGATTCAAAGGACTTAACCGATGCCCCCGTGTTGCCCAGGCAACAGAAATGCCCCAAAAAATTGGATACTGGGAGAGGCTGCGCACACATTCCAGAGCCCAGTGAATCAATATAGGAGACTATACTTTAAAGTTCTTGATCTCCTTGATGGCGAAATGGACCGGCGTTTTGAGCAGAGAGACCTGCATGTGGCAGCTGACCTGGAACGTCTGATTGTCTCTGCGGCTAAAGGGGAGTTGGGCAGTTTCCCGTCCTCCACAGTGTCACTCTACGAGAAGGATTTTGACTTTGGCAGTTTACGCGCACAGTTGAATATGCTGCCAGATGCGATCCGAACGTCTGGAATTACCGTCACAACGGTAGCATCAGTAACATCGGCAATGAATGCTACTCCGGTAGCGAAACCCTATCGCCAGATGTACACAGGCTGCTGAAATTGTTTTATACAATTCCCGTGTCAACTGCCAGCGCTGAGAGGTCTTTCTCAACCCTTCGTCGTATGAAGACGTATCTAAGGTCAACAATGACTCAAAGGAGACTCAATGACTTGATGTGCAGCCACACACACAGGGATGCTTTGGCCAGTGTGGATGGTCTCGCCATCGCCAGGGACGTCATCCAGCACAACGAGACGGAGGAACTTCTCTGGGGACGTTTAAGACGGGGTGGTGAGCGTTGACATTTTTTGATCCTATGCAACTGGACTTGACGTGTCAAATGATTTATGCTTTCTAATCATACTGATTATACTATCTGATTGTGACTCAAGTGTAGGCTACAATCAGGACAAATAAAAACGGCAATGATACATAAAGTTATGCGTTACGAGTGTGGCTTGGGGGGGAGGGGGGTCACGTCATTCGTGGCCCTACCCATTAAAAATGCGTTCCGCGGCCTATGAGTTCGACCATGTCTCTCTGAAGTTTAAGTTGTTTAAAAATAATATTATAGTTGTTAAAATGTTGATTTTGGTGTCAGTTAGTTTCCTAACAGACATACTAACATATGTAATACATTAATATCTCAACTGGGTATTGACCTTAATATAGAGTTTAAAAACTGGCGGTCAGTTTGACTGCCCATGGTCGTTTTAGGCAGGGGTGAAATCCCGGTCGTTGTAGTTATTCATTATCCCCATATGAATGAGAAACGAGTATTATACCTGCCACTTCAAAGAGGTGGTTCAAGGACTCCAAGAAAGGAGAACTGAGACACTCATTAACATATCCCAACATTTGCATTGGACGTCAGATCAGTCACGCGACACACCTTCTTTCATGCTCACGTGGCTTCTGCCTTACATCACCTGGGTGTCTCCGAGCTGTGGTGTTTAAGGTGTAATAGTGTAAATATTTGCCATATTTTAAACAAACGATCAGTAAATATCTTGACTAAACACACCACGTTTATTTTGAGGATTTGCTGCACAGGATGTGTCGCCGAATCTTTCATCAGCTCTTAAAGCTATTTCCAAAACAAACATGCCGGGCTCAAACCCAACTCCTTTCTGTTTCTGTCCCATGGACATTCACACAGGCACACAAAGAAGCTTCTCTTTCATTCATGGTAAGAGCTGAAATGAATATTGTAGAGGGTGCATACTTGGAGACGGAAAGCAATTTGCCCTTCACGGTGACCTGTTGCTCTCTCAAGCTGGTGATGATGCCAGCTAGGCGTCGTGGAGTACCAACCCTCAACGTGTGGGTCTTTAGGTCGTGTTTCTCATGTCTACTGGGGACTGGAGAGGCACACAAGCCCATGCCCTTAACTTAGTATAACCTGGGAGGAGCTGAAGAAGGCCTTCTCTCCGTCAGGAAGCTGGACACTGGTTGGGGAAGAGGGGGTTGTGTCACAGGGCCGTGCACAAGAAAATCACCCCCGCGGTACCTCCGGCTTGGTCGGGCGTGCCTACAGACACAACTGGCCGTGTCTGCAGGTGGGAAGCCGGATGTAGGTATGTGTCCTGGTCGCTGCACTAGCGCCTCCTCTGTTCGGTCAGGGCGCCTGTTTGGGGGGGTGGGGACTGGGGAGAATAGCGTGATCCTCCCACGTGCTACGTCCCCCTGGTGAAACTCCTCACTGTCAGGTGAAAAGAAGCGGCTGGCGACTCCACATGTATGGGAGGAGACATGTGGTAGTCTGCAGCCCCCCCCCGGATCAGCAGAGGGGGTGGAGCAGAGACCGGGACGGCTTGGAAGAGTGGGGTAATTGGCCGAATACAATTGGGGAGAAAAAAAAGGGGGGGGAGAAAAAAGAAAAAGAAAATCATTCACAAGGTGAGTTGATCCATCCTGAGTTTAAAGGAAACAATTAATGAAATCACTTTAATTGGTTACATTGAAGTTATATATTCAAAAGAATACTTCTACTACTACTATTACTACTACTACTACTACTACTACTACTACTACTACTACCCATACTTGTTAGTTGAAAAGGACAGGGAGGCTTGCTGTTAGAGCAGTGCTTGCACAGCCAAATCAGAAGAGGCCTCGACAGGAAGAGTTAACGTAACACGACTGCAGGCAGGCAGGATGAAGAGCTGTCCATAGCTGTTCATAGCTGTTCATAGCAGTTCAAAGCTGTTCAAGGTAAGTAAGTACTGAGAGGAAAGGGGGCGAGTGAAAGCCTCTATCATTAAACTTGTTATATTCACGTATTTTGTTTTACAGGAGACTGAGGGTGTCTACAGATCCTGGAAAAACTAAACAGATAAAGTCCGCTCAACGGTTTTAATGAGAGTTAGATATATTTACTCTCAGATTAACTAGAGGAGAGAGACAGAGAGATAGAGGGAGATAGAGGGAGACAGAGAGGGAGAGGGAGAGAGAGAGAGATTTGATTTTTGATTTTTAAAATACCTTTATTTACATATTTTCAGGAAAAAAAACATGTTACAAAAAGGACACTCTTTTGGGAAAGTGAGATTTAAGATAGTCACAAACGCATTTACCCCAACACTACATAAAGTACTCTCCACTGGAGGTTAAAGGAGTTCCATATAAAACTCTCCAAACTGGCAACACGCCATCCTCTGCCCCCTGGTATTATCTGCACGCCGCCATGCTTTTCTTTACGTTGTTTTTGTCCAGACATGGGCTGCCGAAGGTGGGTCGCACGCACGCACGCACGCACGCACGCACGCACGCACGCACACCTAGGGACAATGTAGTACGGCCGAGTCACCTGACCTACATGCCTTTGGACTGTGGGAGGAAACCGGAGCACCCGGAGTAAACCTACGCAGACACGGGGAGAACATGCAGACTCCACACAGAGGACGACCCGGGACGACCCCCAAGGTTGGACTACCCCGGGGCTCGAACCCAGGACCTCCTTGTTGTGAGGCGACCGCGCTAACCACTGCGCCACCGTGCCGCCGCCCGCCAGATGTTTCTAGTAAGTAAAAAAAAATTGTCAAAGATTAGAACAGAAGTCAGTGTTTTGGCCAATAGGTAAATATGTAAATATAAGTTGAATATGTTGGATCCCTACCTATTAATAATAATAATTATTTTTGATAATCTGAGCAGGGTGGGCAGTGACACTTGGCGCAGGAGGTCAGGTTGGCGCCAGTGAGACGAGAGGAACAGAACTGGAGAGACAGAGAGTGTGGCACACCGATAAAAGGCTTTTCAAACAAAGCCGGCAAGAAGACTTCTTGTGTTACACAAGAGAATTCCAAGGCAGTCCGTCTTATATGCAGGCAACGTGTTGCCGTGCTGAGGGAGCACCATGTCCGCCCACACTCCCATACTACTACACGTGCAGCCGCTTCTTCAACGTGCCGCGGCGACGCACCGGAGCTGCACACCAGCCAGCTGCTCGCTAAACTTCGCTCCCAGCAAGGCACCCTCAGGCAGTGGCAGCTAACCAGTAGAGGTCGCTGGGGCAAGGCCCCTTCAAATATCAAGAGATGAAAATCTACTTAAAGGCGTTAAATATAATGTAGTTGTATAACACAAATAATAATGAGATACAAGTGTTGTCAGTCTGTGAGCGCCTGTCAGCAGCATTACATGTTGGCTCACATGGCGTTTGGTTGATTTCTGTGTGCATACATAAACTGAATACAGGCGTATACACATGTGGACGTGAAGAAAGCATGCGACGTGTGTGGTGTGGGAGAGGAAACCTGTATGCATGAGTGTGTTGAATGTTGTGAACTGGAGGACACATGCTGAAAATGAAGGATTTAATAAGTAGATGTTGGAGAGGTGGGGTTGTTGAGACAATGGAATGGAGAGAAGTGTGGTTGTTTGGGGTGACTGGCAAAGTGAAATGATGTAATGTCCGTCCATCCATCCATTATCCAAACCGCTTATCCTGCCCTCAGGGTTGCAGGGATGCTGGAGCCTGCTGGGGCTGCTGGGATGTAATGGGAATGTATTAAATTCTGTTTTAAGCCGTGCAAGGCTTGCCGTCAAGTGAAGGAGGAGTGTGGCCCATTAAGAAAGGAGGAGAGTGGAGGTGTGGGATCTTTTTAAGAGGACAGTTACTCTTTATGCGGCTCGCGAGCCCCTTGCGGCTCGTGAGACTTTGTTTTGCGCCTCATATAGGTCCACTGATAACAATATGAACACAGCTATAACTTGCTTCTATAGGCTCCGTTTGCGTCCTGTTTTAGCACATTGAAATGAATTGTCCAGCAGATGGCAGCATACTGGTGAAACGTCAAAGACCGTAGGCTACGTAACAGCGTGGGATCATGGGTAGACGTATAGCCTGTGTGTTCAGCTTTGTATTCGCGAAACATTGTTTTCATGTTGGTAATGCTTATGTATAACTACATATGTACATGCACACATAAGATGGGTTCCTCTCCCAGCCTTACACACTCACAAACAAGTATTATATATTTTAATAATGCAATGTGACTATTAATTGATGAGTGATGATAAAAACCCACCCGAGTTATGTCTGCAGTCTCTGTGGCTCTTTGAGGAAAGGCCTTACTCATAAGTGGCTCTCTAAGAAAATTAGTGAGTACCGCTGGTGTACTGGGTGGGGTAGTGAGTACCGCTGGTGTAGTGGGTGGGGTAGTGAGTACCGCTGGTGTAGTGGGTGGGGTAGTGAGTACCGCTGGTGTAGTGGGTGGGGTAGTGAGTACCGCTGGTGTAGTGGGTGGGGTAGTGAGTGCCACTAGTGTAGTGGGTGGGGTAGTGAGTACCACTGGTGTAGTGGAGCTGTATTAGGGATGGTATATGTGTATTCTTTGTTCGATTTCCTTGATTTGGTGTGGGGCCTCTGGGCTGGGAGCCATGCTAGAGCCTACAGGTTACCCCGCCTTTTACTTTCCCGTCGAGCTGTCTTTTAAACTTTAGTTGAATGTCAAGTATCTTGTTTTCTCTTCTTTGCTAAGGATTATGTGTGTGTGTGTATATATATATATATATATATATATATATATATGTGTGTGTGTGTGTGTGTTTGTGTGTGTGTGTGTATATATATATATATATATATATATATATATATATGTGTAACCCAGCCACTGAGGATGCACAAGCCAGTGCATCCTTAGTGCCGGTCCAAAGCCCGGACAAATGGGGAGGGTTGCGTCAGGAAGGGCATCCGGCGTAAAATCTTTGCCAAATCAAATATGCGGATCATAAATAAGACTTACATACCGGATCGGTCGAGGCCCGGGTTACCAACAACCGCCACCGGTACTGTTAACCAGCAGGGTGTCGGTGGAAACTATGCTACTGTTCGGCGAAGGAGAAGGAGAGGGGGAAAGCAAGTCCAGAGGCAGCTAGAGAGGAGGAAGGGTAGGCATGTGGAGGTGAGAGCTGGAACTTTGAATGTTGGCACTATGACTGGTAAAGGGAGAGAGCTGGCTGACATGATGGAAAGAAGAAAGGTAGGCATACTGTGTGTGCAAGAGACCAGGTGGAAGGGGAGTAAGGCCAGGAGTATCGGAGGTGGGTTCAAACTCTTCTACCATGGTGTGAATGGGAGGAGTAATGGGGTAGGGGTAATTCTGAAGGAAGAGTATGTCAAGAGCGTGCTGGAGGTGAAGAGAGTGTCACACAGAGTGATGAGTATGAAGCTGGAAATTGAAGGTTTATTGCTGAAGGTTATCAGCGCATATGCCCCGCAAGTTGGGTGTGAGATGGATGAAAAAGAAGAATTCTGGAGTGAGTTGGACGACATGGTGGAGAGGGTACCCAAGGAGGAGAGAGTGGTGATTGGAGCGGACTTCAATGGACATGTTGGTGAAGGGAACAGAGGTGATGAGGAGGTGATGGGAAGGTATGGAGTCAAGAAGAGAAATGTGGAAGGACAGATGGTGGTGGATTTTGTGAAAAGGATGGAAATGGCTGTGGTGAATACATATTTCAAGAAGAGGGAGGAACACAGGGTGACGTACAAGAGTGGAGGAAAGTGCACACAGGTGGACTATATCTTATGTAGGAGGCGCCATCTAAAAGGGATTGGAGACTGCAAGGTGGTGATAGGGGAGAACGTAGCTAGGCAGCATCGGATGGTGGTCTGTAGGATGACTTTGGAGACCAAGAAGAGGAAGCGAGTGAAGACACAGCCGAAGATCAAATGGTGGAAGTTGAAGAAGGAAGACTGTTGTGTGGAGTTTAGGCAGGAGGTAAGACAGGCACTGGGTGGTATTGAAGAGTTGCCAGATGGCTGGACAACCACTGCAGAAATAGTGAGGGAGACAGCTAGGAAGGTACTTGGTGTGTCATCAGGACAGAGGAAGGAAGACAAGGAGACTTGGTGGTGGAATGAGGAAGTACAGCAAATTATACAGAGGAAAAGGTTGGCAAAGAAGAAGTGGGATAGTCAGAG